>NC_043702.1:145467166-145498520 GCF_006229205.1 Suricata suricatta
GAGAGGTGGTGGTGATGGTGGAGGGCACTTAAGGGGAAGAGCACTGGGTGTTGTATGGAAAACAATTTGACAATAAAATATTATGGAGAAAAAAAAAGATACCAAGACATGAACTGGGGAAATTTTAAGTCCTGTAAATTAAGGCATATGACAGAGTAGAAAGAGATTCATGAACATAAAGAGCTCCAGAAGTTCATCTTGTTCCTCATAGGTTCTCTTTTCATTCCATTCTTTTTAGAAAAAGAAGCTTCCCACTTTGGATGTATACGAAGAAACTTTAAAATTATTATGACTTGCTTTATTTATTTTCTCAAATATTTCTTAGATTTGGAGAAATACATTAATCTATAATATAATAATTACATAGTTATAATAACCATATTCTATCCACAATTTTATTATGCAAATATGAAATGAGAAAAAATGTTTTTGAAAAACTGCATTTGGTTCATTTATAAATAATCCAATAAGATTCTATGTTGGCAAAAGAGCAAAAATCACATATTGAATAAAGTCAATAGTATTTACCAATTATTTAAAAAAATAAAAATGAATGTATAATAATATGCTCAGAGGGGCACCAGGGTGGCGCAGTTGGTTAAGAATCCAACTCTTCATTTCTGCTTCATGATCTCAGGGTTTGTGAGATTGAGCCCCCAAGTTGGACTCTGCACTAACAGCCTGGAGCCTGCTTAGGATTCTCTCTCTCCCTCTCTTTCTATTCCTCACCTGCTTCTTCTCTCTCTCTCTCTCTCAAAATAAATAAACATTTTAAAAATATATACTCAACTTTATAAACACCCAAAAAGTGAAATCAAATATCAATTTATCCATGGTATTAAAATATCAATAAATTATATAGTGTACATATTTAGAAACTGGATGCACATATGCTGTTGATGATAATGTGAACAATTTTGTGAGGAGCAACATACTAGTACTTATTATAAATTAAAATGTGCATAAACTTCTACCCAGCAATTCTACTTCTAGGGATCTATCCTTTTGCAATACACAAGTATTCAAAATGATTTGAATATGCTTTATGATGCTTATTGCAGTATTATTTATCATAGTAAAAACTGGGAAAAACTAAATAAAGAGACTTGACATACTAGACCTCCAGATTCTAGAGACTTCTATTAAACTCTCAATTCTAACTCTTCTGAGCTTCATAATACTTGGAAATGTACTAATATTTTTTAAAACTCAGGTTATATATCTAGGTAAAATAACAAACCTACCAAATAAGACTGAATGTTAATTAAATGAGATAGTACAAATAAAACATTCAGATATTTAAATGATCAATGTCTAGAAATAGGGGATTTACTAAACTATGATATATCCATCTATACAATGGATGGATAACTGTAAAAAATGGAGTGCTGTAATTACAACTTTGTGTTCTGTCATGGAAAAACTGTAAGGTGAAACAAACAAACAAAAAGTGCCAATTAGTAGTGCCAGTTTCCATAATGATTTTATATATATACACAGTAATTTTTGAAATGTTGAAAAAAGGAAACAAATAATATAATTGCGGATTGTTGAATGAAGTTGAAGAAATTCTAATCTTCATATGAGTTACCCCTCTAGTTTATGCTTGAGTGGCTCTATAGCACTCTCTCAATAAACTCCTACAGCCTATTATTGATCACCTAATTTTCCAGGAAAGAGAGAGTTCCCACTGTAGGTGAGATTCAGAGGTTGGGCAGTTGCTATCAACCTGATGCTCAATTTTTACTTGATTTAATAATTTCATTCAGATAAACAGTATGCCAGAATAATGGCCATTTGTGCATTCCACATTAACTTGCTAAGCATCAGAGGGCTTGACATAACGTACTTCAGCCCCATGAAAACTCTGAGCACATTTTTATGGATTTCTATTTAATTTTTTCCCATTTAAATTATGTGATGAGGTCATTGTTTTAATTTATTTTCAAAATATTTGAGGAGAAATTAAAATGATTATTTGTATAATTCAACATAGGGTATTTCTGCTTAAAGTATTATAAGTAGTAAAAAATTTTAAATGAAGCACCTAAAATACAGCTTTTTTGCCATTTTTTGATGGAAGAGTATAAATGAGTTCAGCAAAAAACCTGATAATGAAGTAAATATTCATTGATAGATGATAGAGATAAAAAGATAGATGATAAATAATAGATACATAGATAGATATGTTCAAACACATAAATGTAAAGGCCCATATGTTCAGTCCAGAGATAAGAAAGCCAGATGGTTTAGCAGAATTTGGGATGAGGGAACAAAGAGAGGGACAGACGATTAGACTGAAAGAAGAAGATTTCAGAGAAAGAATTGACAAAATTTAAAAAATAGAAGACTAAATTCTGGTAACTCAGGATGATTCCTGTGTTTATAAGCCAAGCCATGCGATGGATAGTACAAAAAAGATAAAGAGTCTGGGAAATCATATAAGCTGACATTTATGATACAGGTTTGAAATATCTATAAATCATGCAGGTGAAGATTTTCAATACAAAGTTGGATGGACAAGCCTGGGACTCAGGGACGATTTATGTTGAAGATAAGGTTTGGGAATCATTAATGCTAAAGGGATTACACACTCTTCAAAAGTGTATGAGAAGTAAAAGAAGATTGAGGATAAACCCAAAGATTACTATTTCCACTTTCTTTATTGTATGGGTTCTTACACAGTAAATCTTTTTGTAACCTCTGAAATACTAGCATTCCCATCTACTTGGTGGTGGGGTGGGTGGCTCTTTTACAATGTCTGTCTCTTTCTCTTCTTTTCACTGAGTTGACCCTGTATCCGATAATCACATAATGTAGGAAAACCAAAAATAAAATCACAATTGTTTTTCACTATATTTTTACCCATTCAGTTTTGATAATTTGCAGTTGGACAATTGGGAAACCATAAGAATCCACTATTTACATTTTAACAAAAGAAAGCAAAACATATATACAAAATATATACTTAACTTTTGAACTGCTTGTTTATAATTTAATGACAAAATAATAAAATTTATTTGTGTAATAATAATGAGTCCAAAGTTCTATTTGTTCTCCTGGAGAATTTTAACATCTCACCTGGACAAGAGACAAAATAAAAACCCTTTTTGTGAATTGTCTTGGTAGCAGAATTTTTGCCTAGGAAGACCATGGTGAGTCATAATGCGCTAATATAAAACACTGGATTCAATCCTATCCGTAGGGATAAGTTCTTCCTGTTAGGTCCTGCTGAACTCTATCTAGGGCGACCTTTAGTAATGATGCCACATTATGCTACCCTATATCACTATGTACCAGACTGCTTACCCGATTTTAGGTGAGGAACCAAGTAATCTGCATCACTGAATATCATAAGCCAAAAAGCATCTCTCTGGCTTTTAGACTGGAAGCAGTGGTAAGTACAGTGTGCTGATTTTGCAAATAATAAAACATTTTTCTTCATTAAGTGGCAAAAAATTATGCTTCTCTTGAATCGATACAGGTGGATGACCTAACATGCCAAATGGAGAAAAAAGTTACAGCTAATACTATTGGATTTTTGCTTTCCTCTGTAAACAGCTAAATTATGAGTAATGTGCTTGAGTTCCATTTTAGTTCATTTATTCCTTATTATAAATAAAGTTATTTATTTACTATTTTTGACTATATCACCTAATTCATTGCTATTTACATCACTATTGATTAAAGCATTAGCTTTCCAAAAATTTATTACTCTAAGAACATGGACACAATCATACAATTGATAGCAAACATGAAGTAGAAACAATAAAATCTACTCATTAAACTGAGAAGTCTTCTTTCATTTATTATCCGAAAGTATTTATTAAGCACGTAATTTATATTTTTTTCTTGTGCAGATTTTCAAGCAGCAGACTACCATAACTAGACTGGTCTCCATTGATTTATTGAATGGATATGATCAATTTGTAGCTAAAGCAGTCATTTTGTACAACATCACCACTAAGTATTTAGTCATCAATATAAGGTTGAATAGTTCACCTGACAGTTGTGTTTTAATGACTAAAGTGTCTATTTGATCAATTCAATTTGACCATTTATAAGTTAGTCAATTATTTTAATAATTGATCTATAAATGACATATCCAGGAAATCACATAAGCCTACTCTCAGGTTCTTCAGAATATAATTCAAACGTACTTTTAGCCTACTATGCTTCTGATTCATAACGTACTGATGTAGATTTGGGTCACATGAATAAAAAAAAATAAAAGTTTTAGTTCTTTACTTTGACTGTTAAGGTTGAAAGTACAATTGGAAGATTTTTTCCCCCGTTAAATGCTTACAAAAGAATTTGAATTGAAACTCCAGGGACACAAGTTCATATTGTTCTGGTTTGGCATAGTAACTCAAAATTACCTCTAAAACTAAAAAAAAAAAAAAAAAAAAAAAGGCATGCGTCCAACTCTAACTAGGCTTGTAGCAGAAGTTTGATGCTTATTATAGATCATTTATTCACCATTTTTAAATTAAATGCTAAACACATTTGACTATAACTGATAAAAAATAAATAAGAAAAATGTATTTTTTCATTTAATCAATTAACTTAAATTTTTCTTTATTATATATCACATAATACTTTGGGGAAATGGGAAATTATGAAAAGAATAAGGGCAATAAAAATCTGTAAAAGTTGGAGCATCGAGTGGCTTAGTCTGTTAAGAGTCCAACTCTTGATATCGGCCCAGGTCATGATCTCTGCTGTCATGAAGTGGATCCCCATGTCCGACGGCCTCGCTGAGCAGGAAGTCTGCTTGGGTTTCTCCTTCTGTCTCTGGCCTCTCTCTCTTTCTCTGTCTCTATCTCTGTCTCTCTCTACCTCCCTCCCTCTCTCTCTCTCTCAAAATAGATATTTTTTAAATAATGTCAAAATATTTTTCTTAATAAAAAGAAGGCATTTTAATTTAAGAATATTCTTCTAAAGTAGCCAATTAAAACTCTAGCCAGTATTTTAAAGATTTTCTGCTATAATGAAAAATGGGAAAAGTTTTGGATAGATACACATGAAAATATTTTAGAAGTTTATTTTTTTTTTAAATGTTAATGTTTATTTTTGAGAGACAGACTGAAAGCAGGAGAGGGGCAGAGCTAGAGGGAGACAGAATCAGTAGCAGGCTCCAGGCTCCAGGCTCCAGGCTCCGAGCGCAACAGGGCTCAAACTCTCAGACTGGGAGACAATGACCTGAGCTGAAGGCAGAGGCTTAAAAAACTGAGCCTCTGTTTAAAAGTTTAGCAGTGGGGCTCCTGGGTGGGTCAGTCTATTGAGCATCTGGCCTTAGCTCGGGTCATGATCTCATGGTTTGTGAGTTTGAGCCCCACCTCCAGCTCTGCGCTGATGGCCTGGAGCCTGCTTTGGGTTCTGTATCTCTCTTTCTCTGCTCTTCCGCTGCTCATGCTGTGTGTCTCTCTCCCAAAATAAATAAAATAAATACTTTAAAAAGGTTTAAAATTTACTTATGAGAGAGGGCAAGGGTATGGATGTTTTTTATGTATTGCCTCTTTGTTTTTGTATTTCCTGAATTTTTTTTTGCAACGAATATGTATTGATATGAAATCAGAGAAGGGAGCAAATATTGGATAAATGATACATTTGAAAGAAAATTCACATCTTCATAACAATAACTTGCATTCTTTTTTTTCAAAATTGCTTGATGTTTTTCTTTGCAATTTCCCTGTGGTATTGATGGGGTATATATTACCAATCTCTTTTAATTTGTCAAGGCAAAGGCAGCGCAGTACAATGGAATAAAGATGAACTTGGGGTTGAACTGAAGTGTTCAGTGTTTATCACACCCCAAACATCGAGTGGAGAATGATAACTGCTACTTTATCTTGTTGTGTCCTGTTTCTTCAATGATATTATCTCTCTTTTAACATATTTTTTTTCTTTTTGGTTATTTGTAGAAATTTTAGGTATAAAAAACAAATTGAGAAGATTTGTGAGACTTCATTAGATTCTAGTAACACTGCATCCACTCAATTAAATAATTCAATGAATATAATTTGATATGTTTTTATTCTCTTCCTCTATTTATAGCTTTCTCAGAGGGTTGCAGTATTAAGGCCAGATAATTCACTTTAAAATATTGTCAATTACTTCTGAGAAGATGAGAACTACTGAGACATGAGCATCTTTTATAACATGTAAGAGAAAACTTTCAACTCTATTATGAAATAAGAGTAGTAGCAATCAATATTTTTTCAATAACTTGTTAATTTTATTTAATATACAGGAAACAAGTAGAACCTAGTAATTACTATATCTTAAGTGCTGATCTTATCAGGTGTAAAAACACCATCGTCACTGGCAAATTCTCCTATTCTAATATCAGTATTATAGACTTCAGTGGTTTTTATTATCTTCAAGACTCAAAATTTCATGACATAAATAATTAAAATAATAAAGAGCATTTCAGTCTGAATTGAAATCACATCTTTAGCCACTTTTATACCTCCTCAGACTTCTTGATACAGCTACATAGTTTGTGACCTACAATTCCACTGTTTTCCACTAGTGGCTGGACCATCAATCTAACTACAGTCCTGCCTCTTCAGTTTGTGACTGGTAAGAAAAGAGAAGAAAACAAAACTTTAATTAGTGACTTTAATGTACCCAGTGTTTTCTATTCATTATCTTGATTAAATCTTAATTTAAAACTATAAGTAGGTATTGAAATCCTAATTCTTCAGATGAGGAAACTGCTGCTCAGAGAGGCTAATTAGCTTGTCCTAAGTTTCGCTTACAAATGATGGTGCTAGAATATAAAACCAGTTTATTTGTCTTTGAAGCTGGTGACATCTTCAATATATGTTTCTCAGTATGAGGGATACCCCAGTATTCGCATCACAAAAGCCAGGAAAACCTGTTGATTTAAAATGTCCAATTAATCAGCCTAAACTAACTGAATCAGTCCCTGGATGTAGTCCCAAAAAGTTCTAGTTGAAATAATTACCCAATTGATGCTTACACATCTTTGACACATGAGTCTACCTTTGAGTCATGGAACATCCTTGCTTAAAGCCCTAATGCAAATGCATTTATTAGTAGACAATCAGATGTTCCTGGGGTATTTTTTTCACAGCATTTGGTCACTTTTAATTCTTAATGATAGAGATCAAGAATTTGCTAGTGGAGACCGTATGGTCATTTACTGGATGATGTTACAGACAACATGCTGATCAAACCAATTGCTGCACCAAGCTAAGAGAAATGATCAACATGTTGGATGAGAGTTGATTACAAAATAGTCTTGAAAAGAGAATAATTAAACAAATCAAACATTAGAAAATGTAAGGGAAATAAATGTAGGAGAAACACATTGTATATACTTCAAAGAGGGCTAAACAATGGACTACAAATGAGAAGTAGAAAGAAGATGGGGCTTAGGCTAAAGCCATATGGAAGAGATGATTCCTCTTCTAAAAAACATAGGAAAAAACTCTCAAAAATTAAAAAAAAACTAATGGAATCTTAGGCTTTATTGATACATTTAACAAAATAAGGGAAGGTGTAGTTTCCCCTCCCTTTCATTTTGTGCTAGTGAGACTGCTCCTGGAGATGGGCAGAAGATTCTGAACACCACTCGGTTAAATAATCACATTAACAAATTGCAGTGTATAATAAGTGCAAAAGTGAGGAAATGTGATTCTATGTCATATGAGGAATAGATAAAGACAAAGGGTATGTTTAACCTGGGAAATAGAAATTAGTGGATATATGATAGCTATCTTTTTAAATTTGAAAATCTACCCCATATAAATTTGAAAATACACCCCATGTTCTATGGGGCTATCGAGTCTGAATTGCAAACAAAGAGTGGACACATTAAAGATTTCAGGTCAACATAAAGAAGGATTTTTTTTTAATAATTAGAAGGATTATTAAACACAAGAAATAGCCATCTCAATACATATATACTTGTTTAGGATACTATAAGAGAGAGTCAAGCACTATATCTGGTCACTTTTGCTCCATTGTGGTCCAAATTTTGCCTATCTTGATTGCTGTTTATCCCCAACACTTGACATGAGTCATCTCTAAATAATATTTTTCAATGAATCAGGGCACAAAAATTGTATGATTCTGAATTGCCAAATGCCTATTTCACATCTACTCATAGTATAAAGAAGGAAGGAAATTCATTTTTTCTGCCAATTCCATCCCATTGTTCAATGTTTAACTTCCATCCACGTCTAGCCAACCTAGAGAAAACCTGCCTCAGTCTGATCAATGGTGATAGTGGAAAATTCATTTTTACCAGTAAAACTATGCTAGCTAGAAATCTTGAGGTTTTTATGATTTTAGCAAACAAATCACTGAATGGTCTGAATGGGCTGGTTACTTGACTAAACTTCAAAAAGCTATTGGTAAGGACATATGCCAGAAAAAGGCAGACTTTAAAAGGAAAAAAATTATATGCTTATAAATAAGTCTTTCCTATGTGATGAGAAGTTTGAAATATATGCTTTGCTAAGGTATAGGTGAATAACTTCAAAAAGGCTACTCAAGGCCATTGAAAAATAATGCATAAGAATAAAAAACAATGAAACCTCCCTAGTCAAATGAGGTAGAAAGCTGCACCATTAGAGTTTAATTCACTTGTTACATTTTTAATCCATGTTAATATTTTGGGCAGGAGAAAAGATTTGTGCTAAAGCCTATATAAAATATTTACCTTTTTTAAGTTTATATATTTATTTTGGAGAGAGAGAAAGAGAGATGTAGAGAGACAGAGAGATTGCAACCACTAGCGGGGGAGTGGTAGAAAGGGAGGAAGAGAGACAGGATACCAACCAGGGTCCATGCTGTGAGTGGAGCCCAATGTGGGGCTCAAATTCACAAACAGTGAGATCATGGCATGAGCCAAAATCAAGAGTCCGATGCTTAATTGACTGAGCCTCCCAGGCACTCCAAATATTTACCTTTTTATATAAAATACAACATCGCCTCAGTCAATACAGAGCAATCGGTTATTTTAGTCACCACTTAGTTCCAAAAATACTGTGATACTTCATGGTAAATGTGCATTAGACTTACCTAATAGGTAACTGATTTGGAAGCACATATTACTGATTAAGCTACATATTACTTGAGATTTGTTTCTTTTTAGTAGATGCTATGTTTTTATTCAATTCTCTACAACACTAATGTAAAGTTTTAGGCTTTAGATTCACGTTATAGCACTTATTAAGGACTCATGGGAGGTGGCACTTCCTCTCTGCCCCTCACTTACCTTGGAAGGAATTGCTCTGATTGGTATTCTTCTCAAATTAAATCCTTTTAGCTGTTATGCATGACAAGTTTCTCAGTTTCTGCTATTTATAAGCTCTGTTTAACTTTCCTTAGGCTTACGGTAGTATAAATATACACAAGATCCCTGTGAGGGCTGTATTTCAATGATTTATCTCCTGTAATATGGTTGTGGTTGGAAAGTAATAATGGTAACTACATAGCAAATTATAAATCTGTAAACATCAATACACCTTAAATCATAAGACATTCCTGAGTGCAATACATATTGAAAACAGGTAAATTATCCAGTAATAATTTGATATTCGCTGGTAAAAAGAAAATTTTTCCAGTTATTTTATCACGTAGAGTTTGTCACACACCTTAGGACATTTTGGGGAAACATGAGTAAAGGCATTTTCCCTTCTATTCAAAAGTTAGAGAAATTAAGGAAATGAATATTTCATCTTTAGACATGCTTCATGTTTAACATTAAAAACATATTTTTACAATACATAAAAACTAGTAGGTAGTATGTAATTCCATATTTCTTTCAAGAAGCTTTTGGTCATTGGACATTTATTAGCTTGTGAACCAAGAATGTTTATTAGTTGGTTCACACAATTTTAAATATCCTTGCTGCCTGACCATGTTCGTTTCCAACTGGAACTCTACTTTTGTGTTGGGTCTCATGGATTACAGGGTTTCTGATTCCTAATTCACTACAACTTTACCATTGGCTTTGTACTGTGCTTTTTGAAGAAGACCCTGTCCTTGCCACACACATGCACAGACACAGATGCACAGTCACATGCACACACCCCAGCTGCCCAGATGAGTAGCTGGGGTTTTCGATTCAGTGTTCTGCATTGATGACAGCATGTGGGATAGACATGAGAGAAGCAAAGCAATAGTGGAAAGACAGAAGAGAGAAAGAAGAATTTCTTCAAAGCAGGAAGGATTTACCTTGCGAGGCTAAAAAATAATCATTGGAAAGTGAGTTGGGGATTGGCACAATGGTTTAAGCAAAGAGTGTGGTAAGGAATTGACTCAAGGCAGTAACAATGAGTAGAAGAAAATTAACTTGAGAATTACATAGATGAGGGGCACCTGGTGGCTCAGTCTGACTTCAGCCCAGGTCATGATGTCATGGTTTGTGGGTTCAAGCCCTGCATCAGGCTCTCTGCTGACAGCTCAGAGCCTGGAGCCTGCTTTGAATCCTGTGTCTTCCTCTCTCTCTGCTCATGCTCTGTCTCTCAAAACTAAATAAACGTTAATGAAAAAAATAAAGAAGAATTACATAGGTGTACATTGACCTATTACCCTCTCTCATCTCAAATTACTTTCCCCTCATTATTCTTTCTTAGATCCTCTATAATATTTTTTAATTTTTTGTTTTTTATTTATCTTTGAGAGACAGAGAGAGATAGCACGAGCAGAGGAGGGTCAGAGAGAGAGGGAGACACAGAATCTGAAGCAGGCTCCAGGCTCTGAGCTAGCTGTCAGCACAGAGCCTGATGCAGGGCTTGAACTCACAAACCGTGAGATCATGACCTGAGCCGAAGCTGGACGCTTAGCCGACTTGAGCCACCCAGGTGCTCCTCCTCTATAATATTTTGAACTATCCCTTATACATTTCTATTAATTAATTATAGTATTCTGTTTATCCTTTAAGTACTGATATTTTCCATGGATTATTTTTCAGTCTGTTATTCACTTATTTATTCATTCATTCATTCATTCATTTACTCATTATCCACAGTTACAGTTTACACATTTTCTGCTTTTTAAGACACTTGAAATATGAGAAGTTAAAATATTTACTCTACACCCTGAAAACAAGTATCCAGTCTCAGAAGGAATAAAGTCAAGCAAAAAATAAGGTCCTTAGTAAACATGAACTTCTTCTCCAAATACGTCTTTTCTCTTGCTTTTCCATGTGTCCCTGACAGTAAGGTTTACATATTATTTTTCTTTTTAGCCTATGTTAATATCATGACTGACACGTAAGAAACTAAGCTTTTTCTGAATTCTTCACATTTAATATTTTAGTCTTACTAAATTACTTTTAACTCCTCATCCCAAAGAATCTGTGAGTCACTTCAGTATTAGTAAAGCTAAATGCCATTTATCTTTATTAAACATTCATGTTTACCAGGCCACTTTAACCAATGACAGAAAAACAAGAAGTCCACTGGATGTTTTTCTATGAAATTACCTGACATTAATATTTTGGATTTTTCCAAATAAAACCACGGTTATTATAATGATGTATGGAGTTATTTACATATTTCATCACTACATCATCTTAGGGTTGTTTTCTTAAATATTGAATTGATTCTCAGAAACCAGTGCAGGAGTCTATTAAGTGGACATTTGGCCACTTGCCCAGTGGCTTCGTATCAGTGTGCACTTGGTAAGTGAAAATAAAAAAGGGCATGTGGTTTACTGATGGTAGTTGATTTGTTCCTTATTCCCGGCCCTTATCCTTAGTACTTTAAACGTGCTACTAATGATCAACATGCTTTGATTGACAAACCGTACACTGAATAATGCAGTTTGAAAAGGAATAATTTCTTTTAGCACTTACCGTGTCAGAGACACTGTATTGGACACTGCAGATATTTTTTAGATGAAGTTATATATTGTATATGTCCTGCGTGCAAATATTATACAGAAATATAGCCTTAAATCTCTGCGAGGTCTCAGCAAAGATCTTATAAGATCCCACCATGGACTTCATCTTTGTTCTGAAGCCTTGTCTCAATTTGAAAATCTCTGAGAGACTAATAATGAGACTATTTTGTTTAAAATCCATCCAGCCCTGGATCTTTTATATTTAAATTTCTTCCTTTGGCCCATGTTTATTCTTCCATATTTTTATGATAAGCAGCAAGAACCCAGGTGGCATCTTCAATATTCTGCCAAATCTTACCTAGACCACCCTATCCATTAGGTTTATTTTCACTTCCCTTATTGCGACAGGACGTAGTATTGCTAAATTTTTGCTACTTTGTAACAAAAGATTCTCTTTCCTTCAGCTTGTAATATTATTTTCCTATTTTTTTTCAGTCCTCACTAGCAACTTTCTTGAGATCCAACAGTCTTGTCATGATCCTTTAAATTTTTCTCACACTTTCTTCAAGGTCCTTCCAGCTTTTGTGGACCTGCCTCCTGATCATGAAGCTACGTGTTGTAGGCCATGTTATCTTAGCACCCCACTCCTAATATAAAAATCTAGACCTTATTACTGCATAACAAATTGCCACAAAGCTTAGTATAAGGTATAATATAGGGTCTAAAGCAACCCTATATTATGGTCCAGGTTTCTCTGGGTCAGGATTTCAGAAGGACACATAGGGAAGGCTCCCCTCCTCTACTCACCTTCAGCTAGGGCTGCTCAAAGACTAGCCCTGAAATCATCTGAAGGTTCACTCACCAATCTGTCAAGTGAGGTTGGGAAGACTTAAACAGCTAAAGGCCAAAATAGTGGGGCTGCTCAGGCACCCTTCTTTGTCTCTGTCAGCTCACTGCTCACATGTGTGTTGGCTGCAGACTCCCAGAGCACGTTTTAAAAGACAGGTAGGCAAAACCCGTGTCACTTTTGCCAACCTTGACTAAGAAGTCACAGAGCATGACTTCTGCCATGTTCTATTTATTAGAAGTAAGTCACAGCTTTGGGCCCATAGTTATGGAAAAGAGAATGAGATTCCACATCTTGTGGCAGAAATGTCAAGGAATTTGAAAACAATCAGAAAACCAAGCCATATAGGTATAACATAGAAAAAAATTAAAAAGAACATGTAAGAGAGAGAGTGCAGAATTGCAGGACACAGCATGGAGAATCATGGCCATTGTGTGGAACATGACCTCACAGTTTGGCTGCACATTGTAGGCCCTTTGAGAAATCTTAAGAGACGTGATCAGAAACTCTGGTGGTATTATGCAATGTCTCTCTTACCAGTCTCACTATCTCTCATTCCCCAGAGCACACCCCTTCACCAGTAAGGTCACACCTATACATGTTCACAAATCAAACCTGCCTTAGGGCTAGAATCACTTTGACCCTGATGTGTGAGCCTCTATCTCTCTGATCTGCTTCACTCCTGAGTTCTGAGTTTTTGAGACTGATTCCCTGACCCTTGAGTCTCAGCTCTTGTACATGGACTCCTGCTTTTATTTCTACTGCATCCTTTTCTGATAATTTTTAATTCTGAATTATATTACTTATAGGCATGTTAGGCCCTCAAATTACACCTGTAATGAGGGAAAGTAGTTTCAGTGGAGAGTATAGGAGGAAAGGTAGTTAACGCTTATTCAGTTCATTCTCTACAGTAGACACTGTTAGATGCTATACCAGGGTTTGGTCCCTTTATCTAGGCTGAGACACAAGAATAAGTCCATCTACCTGCATCTGGCGGGGCAGGATCGGGGTGCCAAAAGCAGACTGGATTAACGGAAATGGCTGACATCTCTGCAAGGAGCATGTGTAAATTAGAGCTAGGAGAGACTCTTGGTCACAAAGACTGGATAAAATGGGGAAAGGTTTAGACTAGGTGTGTAGGGGTGTGTGTGTGTGTGTGTGTATGACTGCAGTTTACTAAACTTTGAATTCCATAAACATTGCTGGTCTTATATTCATATCCCCAGTGCTTCCTTCTGGGTTTCAATAAATGGTTGTGAAATTGGAATAGAACTGAGTTATTGGGCCCATATGTAGGAAGCCAGACACAAGAAAATGCTAAACTCTAAATCTTCCCTGCTGTGAGAATTGGGCCTCTATTGTTAGGATTGCTTCAAAAGTCAGAACCATGGCTGTAATTTGCAGGACTGTCCTACAAGCAAGCAGGAAAAGGATCAGAGTCCTTGCCTTTTTTTGTCATTCTCCTTAAAAATTAACTTCTCTTAGTTCCTGCTCTTTATGGATGGAACCAAACACAAGTAGAGCAGGATGTTACTCTTTCCAACTTCTTGCTCTAATAATGTGCTTAGAAAGTGAGATCCCTTTACCTATCAGTTGCATTTCTCTATTCTACTATTGATCTGGACTGAATTTAGAGATTCCAATAATTCTTAGGCACACAGAGAGGTCTGAGCTCTTTCCTCAGCTTCAGAAATGGAATCATCAAGGTAAGTTATAAAAAGATGTGACACTTAAGACAAAGGAGCAACCATACCATGGCAGATATGACAGAAACGGCATGCTGTTACAATTTCCCTTTGACAGGACACACAGCAAGATTCCATTTCCCAGCCTCCCTTGTAGTTAGATGTGCCCATGTGACTAGGTCTAGTCAGCAGAATGTGAGCTGTCATTTGCAAAAAAGACCCTCCTAGTTTGATTTTGTCTGACACACTGATTTTAGGAGACTACTGAAGATGGAAGGTGACTGGGATGCTGTATTGTCACCAGGAAGAGAGTTGCCTAAATATTCAAAATCCCCTTTTCAGAGACTTGAAAATGAAAAATAAGCTTATATTATGTGAAGTTTCTAAGATTTGGGGGTATATCTTTTATGTAGATTCCTATACCCTAAAATAATAAAGTAGGTATTCTTGGGTTAATAAAGCCAAATAACATAACTTCTAAGCTCACTGAACTTTTCATATATTCTGGGAAGATAAGCATGATTATCTGACAAGTTAACTAACAACTAACAGGTCTTAATATATAAGAATGAGCCTATTATAAGTTCTGTGGATAAATATCACTGTGTGATTAACAAGTTCTTGGGGAAATGAAATATTATCTGCATTTTGAAAAAGTGGTAGTTACTTTATAGTAAGAAAGAAGGTAAGGAAGAGGATTTGAGGATATGGTACTGAGAAAGGCAACTAACAAGGAAGGATATGTGGTTTAGATCACCTTAAACAGACAAGGCTGGCTAGTGCTTATAGCAGTGTGCACAAGATATTAAAGCTGAGTATGGGTATAAAGGTATATGAAGAACAGATTTCAGAGATGCTTTAATACAAATAGAGTATTTGTAATATATATGCAATGAAAACACATTTTTAGATAGGATTGAAATGGCGAAGGCAACATTTTTTAAAAGGTGGGGCATGGGATAACTCGTATCTAGAATACCAGTGAAAAAATATTGAAATACTTGGCCTATTGGCAAGAAGTGCCTAAGCTAAGATGGTGACAATGAGAATCAAAATGCAGTACATTTATTCTTTTGGCTATATGGAGTAATCTGTATGAGACTAAGCCTCCCACCATCAACAAGTACAAAACTTGGGGAAAAAACACAGGAAGCAACTGATTCAGGCATCAGACAACAGACCGAACAAGGTGGTGGTCCTGTAAGAATGGAAACTTGTGCTCCAGGAATGCCATGGCTCTCTGCCTGAAGATGTTTCATCAACTATGGCATAGCATAGTTGGAGTCCAAGAAGAATAAAGTAATACAGCTAACAAAGCAGAGGCAGAAATCAGAGAATGGAGCTGCTGATGTGGATAGAATCTGTGGAACAATGAGGGAAATGAGGGAGCTATCCAGAGGAAAGACTTATTAATTCTGTGTGGAAGTACCTTGAAAAACACGACTTACTAAGATTAATTCAAAAAGAAAGACAAAAATCAGAATAGCTATCTGTCTATAGAGAAATAAAACTCATTACAAAACCTTCCCACAAAAATAATTCTAGATTCAGGTGATTTAATTGGTGAATTCTATCAACATTAGAGAGGAAATAATACCAGACATATAAATTCCTTCAGAAGCTAGAGAAGGAGGAAACTCATTTATTAAAGAGCATAATCCTGATGATAAAACATGAGAAAGGCACTATAAGAAAAGAAAACTGTAAATTAATATCCATCAAGAACATGGACTTTGCCAAGATCTTCAGCCAGATATTAGCCAGAGTCCAATAACATAAAAAAGTATGATACATAATAAACAGGTAGAATTTATCCAGGAATACTAAATTGGTTCATTTGAAAGTCAGTAAAATGCACCAGAGTAACAGAATAATGGGGGTGAGATCATATAGATCAATGAGAGAAGTAATGCTGATCAGTAGAGTCCATAAATGGACCCACATATAGAAAGTCTGATTTTTGACAGAAGTGCCAACATTTTCAATGCTAAATATCTTTGTCTTTTTCAATAAATAATGCTGAATATTCATCTGGAAAAATATGAATCTTGACTACTACTTTACAACATATGAAAAGACCTACCTCTAAAAGGAAAAGCTATAAGGCTTATGAAAGAAAACAAAATAAAATCATTGATCTGGTAGTAGACAAAGATTTCTTAGATAAAAAAAAGTTTAAAAAGCAGCACTAACCATCTGTGCTGTATCAAGTTTAGATTAGTAGAAGTGAACGCCGCTGACTTTAGAAGTTGTATTATTTGTAAAAAATTTTAAATAAAAAACTGCATAAATTTAGTCTGCTTTTTATTATCATTACATATTCACAATTCAAATAAATATCTGTTATAAAATATTCCTCCTGGGTGGGAAGGGGATCCCTTTTTATGCTTTAAGTTCTAAATAACCACTATGAGCAGCACCTGGGTGGGTCAGTCAGTTAAACATCTGACTTTGGCTCAAGTCATTATCTCACAGTTCACAGGTTTGAGCCCCCTTTTGGGCTCTGTGCTCAGCCCAGAGCCTGGAGCCTCCTTCAGATTCTGTCTCCCTCTATCTCTGCCTCTCATCTGCTCATGCTCTCTTTGTCTCTCTCTGTCTCTGTCTCTCTCAAAAATAAAAGCATTAAAAATATAAAAACTAAATATTCAGTATGATTACTTAGAAATTTAATAATATGTATATAACCTTCATATTAGCTACCAATTATGTATCTTTTGGCAAACCTTACATTCTACTTGGAAGTTAATTCATGCAATTCCCAGTTATCTAGCATGCCCCAATTCCCAGTTCTCTCAACTGGCCCAAATCAGCTGCACTGTTCATTTCTGGAGTAATTTTGTTTTGTTTTGAAATTGCTGAAACTTGCATTGGGCTCAGATCATGCCCCTGTTCCCTTTTATAATACAGACTCCTGTTCTAAACAACAGCTTTGAAATTAAAAAATGACAGAAACGTGATTGTAAGATCATGACATAACCTGAGTTAATTCAATTCTGTCTTTTCTTATGAAATTTTGAACTTTTGTGATTAAAATTTAAAACAGTGAAACAGATTTCAACTTGTGTTATATTTTTACTTTTAAGTTAGCATAAATGAGACATTTTTTAATTTGAATAACATCTTTAAAATAAAACATTTCTTCTTTTAGTTAATTATGTTCAATAAAACTAAACAGTGAATTAAGAAAACAGAGATTGTAATATTATTATTAATTTCTGTGAAAGGCCAATGAGTTGATGTAAGGTATTTTTCTTTTGTAGGAAACCTGCATTTACATAGGTAAAAAGTATTGAAGCATTAATCTTTCTGCTTTTGTACTTTTTTATTTGTTTTATACTTTATTTCTAATTAATTATTTATGGTATATATTGATACATGTTAATATATATCAGTAATGTATATACTTACACTTCTATGTATGTATATACATACATACACACACTTTGTGATACTATACTAAAAGAAGAGTACACTAAAATAAAGAAAATGTGGTCTTTGCTTATAAGAGAAGACCATGTCTATATTCTTAAAGAGATAGTCATTCTTTTTACCTTCCCTAAACAGATAAGTCATACCTTATTTAACTATGACTCTCTTGCAGTTTACTTATGAATATATCATCCTACACTTAACTTCTTCCTTTATCCAATGGAGTTTGTGTTCAGAAATTAGTTACTATGCAAATGAACAATTAAGGCTTGGCAAAAATGATGTAAACCAAATTTTTATAAGTACAAAATAATCATGTTCAATAGAAAATGCTTTAAAATATTTGTTCTCAATTCAGCCTATCGGTAAACTTGGTATATTGGACATTGTCCACACTCACAGTCTCTTGGCACAGCTTTTTACTCCGACAGATGCTCAGCAGTGGGAATCCTGACAGCACCTCAGCCATTCTGACCGCTGAGTAGACCTGGAAAAGGGAGAAAGCAAATATCCCAAGGTCAGCAAGTGCCAGATACAGGACCTGGTGACGCTCCTATCCTTTTGAGTTGGCAACTCATGGGCATCTTCTGCTTGGTTCCTCGAAAGGTCTCCAGTGGGACTGAACTCCAGTTGTCCATAGTAGAGAACGACTCAGACAACAATTTTGAAAAACACAACCTTTATCCTGATTCTCACCCTCCCCTTCTTCCTAGCACTGCAGTCGTGTTCCTCTTATCGCTTCTCAAAATAAATTACCTGCATGCAAGCCCTCGGCTCATGTTCTACTTGTTAGGTAGACCCAGGCTAAGTCATTTAGTTAAATACATATATAAATAATTTTTTCTTTATTTTAGAGACTCTGAACCAAGCTGTTCTCTATACTTATATTTTTATCTTATTTCACAGAGACCAATTCATGTCTCCTGATCACCAAACACTAACAATACAAATATATGTTTGCCTGTGTTTAGGTGTGTCTATCTACACGTCATGAAAAAAAATTACATTTGTTATCCTGGTATTGAAGATCATCTATATTCAGATCCCATTTACCTATCCAACTCCATTAGCCATTTTACCCTGATAAAAAGAGTTAATTAAATTCAAACGTTCTTTACCTTCCTCCTTCAAATATAAAACTTGTTATGTTTATAAATATTTCTATTTCAATGTTTTCATTTTATCCAATTGTACCTGTTTCTTACCACTTATCTGTATACAAAGTTTTAATATTTATTAGACATTGCATTGTATTATTTCCAGAATAAGCAAAAATCTTCACAAATAAGTAAGAATTCTCCTGAGAGGCAAAGGAGAAGTCAAAGCCATTCTAGACAGAAGAATCTGCTTTATGCACACACACATGCACGCGCACACACACACACAAAATGTTTAAGAATGCATTCCTGTGTAAGAATCTGCTTAAACAAGTAAAGAAAAGAAAGAAAAAAGTGTATTCAGCAAATTTTATTTTTAATAAGATGTGAATGAATAAAGGTCCAAGAGAGTCTTGAGCTAATCAATTTTAAAATCTTTTACTGTGACCCACACTAAAGAATACATTTTATTTTGCCATCCATATTAAGACCAACATATAGTTTCTCATCTAACCTGGGATATTGTCAAATGTCAATGAGACCACTAGAGATAAAGAGGTTGGAGGGACAGACATAAATGAGGCTTATCTTAGGGAAACCAGAATTCATATTTACTCTAAAAGCCAGTATATGCTCAAGGGTCTTCAGCTTTACAGTGGGTGATGCACACTGAAATTTCTCTTCTCTTCTAACCCACATTTTTAAAAGTGATGTTGTGACCAAATTTATTGATGTCATACTCCCTAAGGGTTAAAAAGCACTGCTTAGAGGGAAACAGCTATACTTGAAGGCCTCTACATTTATTTCCCACCAAGAACTGTAGATGCAGGTGATGGGGAACCTTTGAAAGAACGTGAACACTGGAATGACCTGACTCTATTTATAGCTGACAAAGGCTGTTCTGAGAGGACGCAGGCTTTGAAGTTGACAAAACCAGGGGTTAAACTGGAGCAGTCTTTTCCCTTAATTCCCACTCTGTTTAGGTAATTAAGCAGATCACTTATGGAAGAATATTTACTCTGCTCAGTCTGGACAAATTAGAATTTTCTACAAGTAAAAATATAAATATATATATATGAAAGAATATACTAAATTCATTGTAGTTTCAATGGATCAAAAATTTCTTCCCTGTAATCCATTTTCTTCTTTCAGTATTAATTGAAACTGCATATTTCTTGGTCTCTTCAGATTGTTTCAAGGTACAACATTTCAGAGCTAATATATTTTACTTTCTTCAGCTCCCAAATTCAGTTTAGGTTTTGATGTATAAAGTTTCCATTTCATCCTATGTAAACCAGAATTAGTAAGGAAGAAGAAAATTAATGTTTTTTGAAATTGTGTTCCATTTGTTTCTAATGAAAATGATATAGCTTGATTTAAAGACTTTAAATTTTATTTGTACAATCAAGACAACTGTAGCTAAATGTAAAACAGTACATAATAATGTTCCCAATTATGTGATTTACTTCATGATTTCCGTAAAGGAATCAGAGAAAAAGACAGGAGATCTTTGTGATTCTGACGTTACTTCGATCTACACCTTACAGAATAAGATATGAAGTAATCACTACTGGGAAATAGTTCAGGAACATGCTTGATCAACATTGATTCAACAGGATCATCCATGTCTTAATTCATTACAGAAACTCTAATAAGCAATAGATCTTACCATTTTTTCACACAGTTTTATTCCTTATACCATTCCTTAGACTCCTCATATACTGACACTGTGTAACTGTATTTAGGCTAGCAATTAAAACCAGTAATTTTATAAAACACCACATATGAACAACAAAAAAGCAAACAATCAAACTTAATGCCTAAGTAGCAATCAACAGTTGGCTGAAAAGTAAATGCTAAATTTTGGTCATGTGGAGAAAAAATTTAGCCATAACTTTTTTTAAGCTGGATCATGGGGACAGTGTACATTAGAATTCATTACATCCCCAATACTTGTTTTCATGGGTTTGAATATGATTTTAAATGATACTTAACCTATTTATCTGAATATATTTTCAAAAGACTGGAAGGACTATAAGAGCAACCTACTTATAAGGGCAACTAATAGGGGTGCCTGGGTGGTTCATTGGTTAAGTGTCTGATTTCAGTTCAGGTCATGACCTCAGGTTTCCCTGGTTGGAGCCCCATGTCAGGCTCTATGCTGACAGCTCAGAGACTGAAGCCTACTTCAGATTCTGCATCTTCTTCTCCCTCTGACCCTCTCCTGCTCATGTTCTCTCTCTCTCTGTCTCAAAAATAAACAGTATATATATATATGTATATATATATATATATATATGATTTACATAGGATGAAATGGAAACTTTATACATCAAATAGACATATATATTTAAAATGGCAACCAATATATCATAATTTAGAACTAAGAGTGAAGTATTATATTTACAGTGGTTTTAGCCCCAAATGACTAGAATGGAAGTAAAACAAAAAATGTCATCTTTAATTAAATTGGGGACTATTCCTAACCTCAAAGCTATGAGCTAACAAAACAGAAGATGGACAAAATGGGAGAATATGATCCCTAAAAACAAAAAGCAGAGGAAAACAATAAATAACATTTATGGACATATAAAATTTAATCTTACTATTATAGGAACTCCATACACAATCCCCAAAATTAACATTATCAAAAAGTAGCAGAAACATTTTTTAATTACACCATGTTAGGAGTTTGGAAGTTGACGAGACTGAAAAATCAACAACTGTCCTTGGATCTTTAAGATGGAAACGGGCATAGGAGAAAATACCACCCCAAGATTGGAAAGACATCACAGGCAAAGACAGGATGCAACAGCTTACAAGAGCAGAGACTTGTTATTAAATATTTATTTATTTATTTATTTATTTATTTATTTATTTATATTGAGAGAGATAAAGAGCGAGAGTGAGAGAGAGAGAGACACCATGTATGAGTGGGGGAAGGGCAGAGAGAGAGAATACTAAGCAGGCTCCCACGGCCAGCTCAGAGCCTGACCTGGAATTCAATCTAACAAACCGTGAGATCATAACCTGAGATGAAATCTAGAGTCAGAAGCTTCACCTACTGAGTCACCCAGATGCCTCCAGAGAGCAGAGTTAAGAGTAGAAATCTCCGTGAGAACCAGTGTGGGAGTAGGAAAACAATAATTACAGAATTGCCGGAGGCTCAGTGAAGACAACTCAGTGTTAATAACTCCAGAAAGACCCAGTCATATGTGGGCCCTCACAATATGTGTGAAATTTACCTCCAGGAGCTCAAACAGGTTCCTACAACAAATATCAGAGAAAACCCACTTTGTGCTTCCAGTGGGACAGGGGTAAAGGGAACCATTTTGAAGTATGTCAGAATGGTCTGCTCTTAACTAGACCTGCCCACAGGAGAAACTAGTAAACCAGAGCCTAACCTGCTGGCATATCATCAGGGATTAACCTGGTAAAGGGAAACACTCAACTTAAATCAGCTCTAGCCTTCCACTTGAGAAAAGAGCCAGCCCAACTCCAGCCCTTTCTAGCCATCTTGTTCCACCTAAATGGTAAGGGGAAAACAAAATAAAACAAAAACCAGAAAATTCTTACTAAGTTGACAGTTCAAGGCATAGGCTCAGGAAAAGATAGAGATCAATTCATAGGGCTATAGAATACTACCCCTTCACCCACACTTCATCACATTACTAAAGGACTATTTATAGCAGTTACTTTACTTAGTTCATCAAGTTTAGCTCTCAAGAAAAAATTGCAAGACATACAAGAAGAAGGAGGAGGAGGAGGAGGAAAAGGAGGAGAAAAGAGAAAGAAAGAAAGAAAGAAAGAAAGAAAGAAAGAAAGAAAGAAAGAAAGAAAGAAAGAAAGAAAGAAAGAAAGAAAGAGAGAAAGAGAGAGAGAGAGAGACAGAGAGAGAGAGAGGAACCAACCTCAATTTGAAAAGACAGAGTAAGTATCAGTACCAGATATGATGGGGATTTTGGAATTATCTGGTTGGGAATTTAAAACAACTGCAATTAATATGCTAATCATGCTAATGTATAAAGTAGAGGCATGCACAGATGGTCAATGTTAGCAGAGACATGGAAATCTTAAGAAATAAACAAAAAGAATAGCTAAAAGCACTGTAGCAGAAAAAATACGTTTGATGGGCTCATCAGTTGACTAGGCAGAGCTGAGGAAAGTATCTCTGAGCTGGAGAATATAACAATAGAATCCTTGAAAACTGAAAAGCTAAAAGAACAAAGACTAAAAAAAGGAAAACAAAGTCCCAGTATTTTTAAGGACTTCCCAAAAGAAGAAAGAGAGAAATAACAGAAGAAATATTTGAAACAATAATGACTGAGACTTTCCCCGAATGTCAGATATGAAACCACAGATATAGAAAGCTCAGAGAACACGAAGCAGTACTAATGCCAAAAAGAAATACACCATGGTATATCATCTCCACACTTCACAAATTCAAAGATAAGAAAAAATTCTAGAAGCCAGAGGAAAAAGCATCTTACCTTAACAGAACAAAGATAAGAATTGCAACCAACTTTTCCTCAGAAACCTTGCAAACAAGAAGACAGTGGAGAGAAATATTTAAAGTGTTTAATGAAAAGAAACCCACCGATGTATGATTCTGTACCCTGCAAAATTATCATTTAAAAGTGATAAAAGGATAAATAATTTCTCAGATAAACAAAAATTGAGAGAATTTATTGCCAGTTGACTTCTTTTGTAAGAACTGTTTAGAGAAGTTCTTTACAGAAAAGGAAAAATAATATAGGTCAGACATTCAGATCTATATAAAGAAAAGAAAAGCATCAAAAAAGAGATAAGTGAAGATAAAATTAAAAGATTTTCTTTTTCTTAATATGAATTGATCTAACAGATAACTGCTCAAAATAGCAATACCAAAATGTATTCTATCACATATATTTATATATGTATCATGTATTATGCTTATGTGCTTATAAATGCTTATATATAAGTGACATGAATGACATCAATGACACAGGGGATGATCTTCAGTAGATGAATGGAAAATATATTATGGTACATCCAGACAATGGAATATTTTTCAGCACTAGAGGAAAATGAGCTACGAAACCATACAAAGACAAGGAGAAACCTAAAATGCATAACTAGTTGAAAGAAGCCAATGTGAATTGTATGATTCCAACTAAGTAAAATTCTAAAAAAGGCAAAAACACGGGGACAGGAAAAAGATCAATGATTGATAGGGACTGGCAGTTGGGGAAGGGTGGGATGAAAAAGGGAAATACAAAGGATTTTTAGGGCAGTGAAAATACTCAATGACACTCTAATGATGAGGAGAAGTCATTACATACTTTTCCTAATCCATAGAATGTACAACACTAAGTGTAAAGCCTAATGTAAACTATGGCTTTTGGGTGATTATGATGTGTCAATGTAGGTTCACCATATGTGACAAAAGTGTAACAACTGTGGCAGAGGCTATATGGGAAATCTCTTTCTTTCACAACTTCTTTTCACAACTTTGTAACTTCTTTCACAAGTTAGAACAAGACAGTCTTTAACTAACTTAAGAATTAATGTTTAATAAACAGTATTTTATGTATTTCATTTGGGGGACAATAAATTATTTTGAGATAGGTTTTGTTAGCTTCAAAAAAATACATATGCATTTTTACATATCAAATACTTAACCAGGGTTTTATTACAAAGATGAGCTAACCTTTCTGGATAGATATACTTTAAATTTGGTCAAGTTAAAATTAATACATAAGAAACACAATAATCTGGAGAATGTTTTGCTTTGTAGATTTTTAAACTATTAATATCCATGAACAATTAGCAAACAAAAATTTTGTTATAAATGGAATTTGGATAAAAAGGGAATTATTTTATTGTAAGAATCTAGAGAACAATGAAAACACATAAAATTGTACATCCTAGCTGAAGGTGAGCGTGTGCAACTTATTTAGCAGACTTGAGCTGACAAAAACTCCTAATTCTATTAGAATCATATTGGTTCATGGCCATACAAGGAAAGATTTATGGGAAATAAGAACAATTACAGAAAAAAAACTATTAATATTTTCTGAGAGCATTTAACAACACTGCTACAGGGTAAAAAATAATGTCTAGATTCTTTTCCTTTCGTGGCAAAAAGGCCCTGCCTCAGACTATTCATCAGCAGTAGGAACAAAGCTTACGTTGTGAAATAAGTAAATTCAGTCTATTTTTGTTTGTTTGTTTGTTTGTTTTACTTCAGTGGATTCCTCACCAAAGAAGATTCCTTCCTACTGCTTCAACATAATGTATTTCTATGATTATGAAGGGTAAGAAGTACTAGGCTTTCTGGCCCCTAAATTAAGGGACATTATTATGGTTATTTTTAATGTTGGCTTATACTGGATTTTATTATTCCCTATGCAAATTAAGTTGCAGGATTTTGCTTGAAGTCCAAATCAGATGAACCGAGTCCAGTTGTCTCTAATTTATCTAGCTAACTCTAATTAAATATTATCTAAGGACCCACCGTATGATGGTAAATTAGTTTTGTAATTCTACCAATTGCTCTTTTATTATTCCTTCTCTAAACATAGTCTGGATTTTTCTGTTGCTGGATATATCATCTATTTACAGAAGCCTTCACTGGGGATTTTAAAAATGGGGGGCAAAAAAGCATATATTAGGAGTTTATTCCTATATTTCTACTGTGAAGCCTAAAGTTAAATTCCCTATATCATAAAAACCACACTAGTTTTGAGGTTGTAAATAATTCGGTGATTATTCCTCACATATTTTCCTCTCAGATATATATTTTTTTCTACTTCATATCCATTGCCCAGATTAGTTCTTTTCTTTGAATTTTATTCTAATAGACACATTGGGGTTGGCTCGTGCTTGTTCTATCCTTTCTTGTTAAGAACCCTGTCATCCTGGTCCAGTGGCTTTGTATATGATTCAAATGTTTCCTTTCACGGAAGAAACTTTTAACCTGCAATGCAAAACATCATTATGGGAGGGATGAGAACAAACGACAGCAAGATAGTGCTGCCTTCTGAACTGTGCTCATATTGACCTATTTACTGATTACAGCTATCTCATTTTAACATTATACATTGTGGGTACACATGAAAGACAGTAGATAACGCTTATGAAAGTAGAATCCATACAGTATGAGGGGAAAGTGACTCTATTTCTTACAAAATTTACTAACAGGTAAGCATTCGGAGCACAAATATAAGATTGAAGGTCTGCATTAATCTTTAACTGTTTCAGCAGTATTACGGTAGATTTGATGGACTAGTTAGCACTTAGGTATGCATTAACAAAACTGTTAATATTATATGTGTACTCTGTTGGTGCTATGAAATGAAGGATGCTTTTACTTTTCTTCCAGTGGTTAACTTAATTGGATTCCAGAGATATCAAAACCATTTCAGAACAATGGTGTAGGAGTCATTTGCTACGGCAGTTTCCACTTTAGCAATGTGAGTGGCAAGAAGACCATGTCAATTCACAGTGTCACATGTTTGCTATTTCAAATAAGGCAAGTGCAAATAACTGTGTGTGTGTGTGTGTGTATTTGTCAAAATAGATTAAAGGCACTTTGCACAATTAAGTTCAGTGAAGTTATTAGATGATATGAAAAAGGATTAGAACCAAACCCCATAATTCTCAAAGTTTAAAGTTATATTCATAGGAACCAATTTTAATTATCTTTCCTTAGAAAGTGCCAATAATTTCTTAAAATAGTTCAGAATTGTTTATGCTGTAAAGATATTTTGTCTCAGAGTCATTTTTAAAATTCTTCTCAGAGGCCTAGAATGGATGGAAATAACTTGTGAAATATATATTAAGTATGGACAATGTGTCTCAATAAGAGAAATTTGGACTATTCATTATTTTATTATGAATATAAAAATACTCTAAAAGTAAAAGTTAGCTTTATGAATTTATTAACTAAATTATTAATAATCCCAGCCAAGCATGACATCTACCATCAAGAAAAAATATACCTTTCATTTTTGCCTGGAAAGGTTAGTAGTCATTGAAAAAGTAGGTCAGCGAAATAACTGGATTACTGAAAATAATCAGAACTGACAAGTCGACTACCAGAAGTCTATAGGCTATAGATTTTTGGTTTGAATGTTTTTATAAAGATGGCATTTCTTGGGAGATAGATGAAAATTAATAAGATTATGCTAATTTACAGCATAAATTAAAGTGTTTTATAAGACTAATACCATTGAAGACTTTTACTGGGCACTGTTAAAAAGTTCAGTAAAATTTAATCATTCTAATTATGTATTCAGTTTGTACTTCTCAAAATCAGTTACTTTCCAAGTCAGTTACCTTAATGCAAGTATCCATTAGATGAGATGTTTTATAACACATAAACTCAAAATGATCATGAAATTTCAAATACTATGGTATATTCTGAAGTTCATGCAAGAAGAGAAGGGTAATCTAAGGAAGTGCAAACACAATGTTTTGCTTTTAAAACAATAGTTCTATGTAGTTTTAATACTTCTGTATTATTATACCTTACAAGTTTAACATATTTAAATATGTATTTGAAGGCTAAAATTTTAGAGAAGAGTGATAATGGATTTACGTATGCAGGTGAAGTTGTAAATTTTGTATTATTCTGATACGGCTTCTTCTGTTACTTGATGTGTCACTACATTCTCTGAATTTCAAATTGATGCTAAATGTCTTTGCCCCCAATTGAAGATCCCATGTCAAATATGCTGTCTGCAAGAAAATGCATCACTCTAAAGTGTATTTTAAATCTATTAATAAAGGCACTTTCCACCCTGGTAATTTGCATAGAACACAGTGAAGCAAAAAAGCATGCAATGCCTTCCAGCTAGATGCTAATAAGGCCACAGGGAAAAAAAGTTATTTCAAATATATTCTGCATAATACCTCGTGTCTGTCTCTAAAATAGGCTGAAGATTCCTCTATTGCTTATACTGCGAAAATTTAGAACACTCTCAAATAAAATAATCTTTACCACTTTTCTGAAGGAAATTATTACATGGTGCTCTTAACTGATCTATTTTTAGGAGCCAAAAGCAGCAGGGTATGTCAGAAAGGGCTGCTTCATGAATTATGTATCTGTCCTTTTTCCACTTGGCTACATTCCCTTTATTTTATGAATCCTTGCAACCCTGAAAATGGTAAGTTTTAGGTTGAAATTTTCAAAATTTCCTAGCCACGTGCTTAGTTGTCTAGCCACATCTTTCTGCTGGTCACTTGCTTCTAAGAGAGACATTCCAGACATTTTCCTCAGGAAGTATACTAAATAGATTCATTTTCTTAAGTGAAGGCTGTAGATCAATTGAATTGCTTTTGTTCACATCACGAAGTTATTAATTACCATGTGACCATTTTTATTTCCCTAAAGTTGTACTTACAGTTTCATTCAAATTGTAGGAGATTCTCAAGGCTTGCATTATATTATATAACTGAAATTTTGTGGTGGCTTACTGCTTTAGCAGAAAATGACAACAAATGGAGAGTCAACTAGTTGTACAAACCCTACGACTCCCACCCCACATGCACAACATTCTCCTATAAAACTTTGAGTAAAAAAATAATTCTGCTACAAACTGTGACTAATACTCCAGAAATAAGAGAGCCTTTTTTCTGACCCTGAGCTGAATATTGAACATAAAAATATTGATTTGCTCCTCATTCTCACAAGAATATCGACTCAGAAGTGAATAGAAGGAGCTGTCTTACTCAAAGACTCTCTCCCTCTGCCCCCTGCATCCTTTTGTCTTTATCTAATTCCATCATCTCAGATACCAAAGACTCCCTTTCACAGTGGTTTGCAGTTGCTTGTCATGCATGACCTTCTGTATTTTACCTTCTCCTTTCTTTGGCCCTGGAAAAGCTGAAAAGGAAAAAAAAAATCATAGTTTTCCTGCCTTTCCCAAAGCCTGTTCATGCTCAGTGCTCTCACTGGAGCAGGTCAAAGGAGGTGAAACTCCTTCTCCATAGACTGTTTTCTTAACCTTAGAAGTTCACATTGTGCTTAAATAATATAGCAAATGTAATTTTAGCTTTTTAACCACAGTTTCAGCCAACAATAAAACAAAATTTGAAGAAGCTAGTTCAGATTTTTTATGAACTATTTTAAATGAAAGTGTTATAAATTTAGTTAATGTGGCTGTGAGACTTGTTACAATCATCTTTTTAAAGACTGAGGATTATTTTCACTGACAACTTATTAGAAATATAATAGTAACTAAAAGTTCACTGTTTAAAACATTTTTTTTTCTTTCAGAGTGATTTTTCTCTTGTCAAAAGCCATGCAATTTGCAACAAACAATTCTCAAATTTCCAATAAAATAATTTTCTGAAAAATGTTTCCAAGAAAAGTAAAATTGGTACTTATTTTTTTCTATTCAAAATGTTAAAATTTTAGTAATTTCTGGTGACTTTAAAACATAGCAATAATATATATACTAGTATTCAAATGAGCAGAAGTCAATGATGTGAAAAATAAGCCAGAATGTATAAAACAAAATTTACAAAGTATGCACTTCTATAATTTCAAACTTGTTGAAGAAAAGGGAGTTATCACTTATTCATATTTATTTTATCTGTTAATTAATCTTTTTTGCTTTTAGCATTTCTTCATTATTTCTCTATTCTAAATCCACATATAGCTCCTTGTGAATATCCAACCTTTGAAGTTAAAACAAAATTTCAAACAAGGATGAGCCATTTTTCAAATATTATAAGTAAATGATTTGTCATGAGCACTTAACTGATGGTTTTAGAAATTTTCATCTTCTTTTATTTCTCAGGAAAGAAATATTTGTAACCTATACAAGACAGAAGTATCCCTTTTGGTCCTAATCTCTTATCCTTAGAGAGGTTACATTTGGTGCATATAGTAATGTATATGTTATGAGATATTTACATATTATTTCTGAGCTCAAAGCCCATTAATAACCTGATGTCCAATGATTCATAATACACAATGTATATTCCAAAAATGGTTAACTATTCTAGAAGAAGAAATATTGAAGTTTTCCAAATAAACCTAATATCAACATAAGTATTCATATCTATTGATAAATATACTCTTCAAATTATTAAGTTGGGATTATTTTCAAACTGATTTGTAAGTTATATATTATGTATTGTCTAAGGGACTCTTATTTCTAGAACAATAAAGTACCTGTGGTTTACTAGATTATAAGAATTCATTGTGTACTGATAGCATGTACTTCCTTTTCTACCCTAATTTTTACTAAATTAAAATGAATCAAAGAAAGAAAGCAAGTAGATTTGTAAAAATGTTTCATAAAGGAAAAAAACACCCACTGCAGCACATTAAAAGAATTAGTCACCATGATCATGTGGGATTTACCCTTGGGATCCAAGGATGCTTCAACATATGCAAATAAATCAATGTGATAATCATTAATAGCAAGAAAAAATAATATATTTATTTCATTGCATACAAAAGAAGTCATTTGACAAAACAACCACCACTCATGATGAAAAAAACAAAAAATTGAATATAGAAGGAATGAACCTCAGCTTAATAAAGGCCACATATGACAAGCTCACACCTAAGGTCATACTTAATGATGAAAGCTTTTCTTCTAAGATCAGGAATAAGACAAGGGTGCCCACTATCACCACTCCTATTTAACACAGTAGTCCTGTGAGTCTGAGCCAGAACAGTCAGGCAGGAAAAAGAAATAAAAGATATCAGAATTGGAAAGGAAAAAGTAAAATTGTCTCTCTTTGCAGACGACATGGCATTACATATAATAAATCCTAACTCTACCAAAAAATATTTAGATCTAATCAATGAATTCAGTAAAGTTGCAGGATAGAAAATTAACATAAAGGATCTATAACATTTCTATACACTAACAAGTTATCTGTAAAAGAAATAAAAATGATTCCATTTATAATAACATCAAGAACAATAAAAACTTAGGAATAAATTTAACTAAGAAGGTTTCTACACTAAAAAAACACAAAACACTGGTGAAAATAATTTTAAAAAGTACACAGATAAATGGAAAGAACCCTGTGTTCATGAACTAAAAGACTTAATATTGTTAAAATGTCCCTGTTACCCAAAGCCATCTATAAATCAAGGCAATTTCTATCAAGATGCCAATGGCATTTTTTACAGAAGCAGAAAAAACAATCATAAAATTTATATGAAACCACAGAAGACCCCAAATAGCCAAAGAATCCTGAGAAAGAAGAATAAAGTGGGAGAAATCAGAATTCTTGATTTCAAGCTATATTATAAATCTAGAGTACTCAAAACGGCATGTTACTGGCATAACAATAGACATATAGACCATTGGAATAGAATTAAGATCCCAGAAATAATCCTATGTATATATAGTCAACTAATATTTGATAAGAGAGCCAAGCATACCCAATGGAGAAAAGGAGAAAAGACAGTCTCTTCCATAATGGCACTGGGAAAATTGGATATTCATAAGTAGAAGAAT
>NC_043702.1:145498620-145534017 GCF_006229205.1 Suricata suricatta
AAATTTTTTTATTTAGTTTTGAGACAGAGCATAAGAGGGGGAGGGGCAAAGAGAGAGGGAGATACAAAATCCGAAGCAGGTTCCAGGCTCTGAGCTGTGAGCACAGAGCCCAACAAGGGGCTCAAACTCACAAATGTGAGATCATGATCTGAGCGAAAGTCGAAAGTCGGAGGCTTAACCGACTGAGCCACCCAGGCATCCCATTACATTTTTGATGAATCAGCACAAAACAGGTAGAGAGGAAAAATGAAACCAGCAGTTTGGAAATCAAGATTTTTTTTTTTTTTTTTTACCATATACCTGAATGGGCACTCAGCTTCTTGCTAGGTCACCATCTCTCTCCATGATTGACAACTGGGATCATGATGACAACTGTCCAAACATAAGAAACTGATAAGCGAATTATTTGTACAGCCAAAATCCTGATGTGGAAGGTGTTCTTTAGTGTAACACTGCATACCCTTCAGGGTGTGATCTTGCCCTAGCTTTTCAGTGTTGAGGCACTTCCCATGTTCATTACACTCCAGATGTATAAGCATTCCGGGGTGGGGGTGAGGGGGTTGCTTCCATAGGCCTTTGCTCATGTTGTTTCCTTATCTTCCCATTGCTCACAGGTCCCATCTAACCTCCACTCACAATGAAGGGCCAATTCACATGGTATCTTCTGCATGATTTTTTTCCAGTCTCCACATTCCAAACGAATCGCTCACCTGATCATACTTAGCCCTTTATGCTAATACTGTGCTAAGTGTGCATGTCTCCTTCATTAATTTGTTAGCTTCTCAAAGGACTATGTATTAGTCTTCTCTGACCTGTTTTGCACTTAGCATAGTGTAATGCAGTGCTCATAAATATATAACAGTAGATTTGAATTAAAAAGGTATCGTTATCAACTATTCATTTGGGCATGGGAAAATTTACCATTCTTGCGTCTTGTCCAAAGATCCATTTTAAAATTAATGCTTGGGGCGCCTGGGTGGCTCAGTCGGTTAAGCATCCGGCTTCGGCTCAGGTCATGATCTCACAGTTGGTGGGTTCTAACCTCGCGTTGGGCTCTGTGTTGACAGCTAGCTCAGAGCCTGGAGCCTGCTTCAGATTCCGTGCCTCCCTCTCTCTCTGACCCTCCCCTGCTCACGCTGTCTCTCTCTGTCTCTCAAAAATAAATTAAAAAAATTTTTTAATTAAAAAATAATAAAAAAACAAAATTAACGCTTTCTCTCCATCTATCAGAAATAGTAATTTAACTATTGCGGATTTTTTTTGGTCATGAAACAACTTCTTTGCAAACTGGGCTAATAGACCATAAGGAAATTTGGTTGATTTGATACCATTTTATGTAAGGACAGCTTGCTTAATGGAGACGTTGAAAAAAATTCCACATACAAGTCATGAAATCAGCCCCTTTCACCCCTGTGCCAGTGGCTCATGGTGTTTCTAAAACGAGGGGAAGGAAATAGTTATCTCTAATTATGTCTTGTTCAATTGTGTCATTTAAAGCATTAACCTGTTTTTAGCAAGGCTGTTTTTAGATGTTCTATCTTTACTAAGCAAATGCTTCTCTTTTTGTCATCTTTTTTCCCTGTGGAAACTAGTTTGGATTATTTGCAAATCATTAACATGAGGGAAAATTAAAATATATATTAGCCCAAATTTCCAAGGATTAGAAAATGTTTGAGATTATAATTTATGGATAAACTCAGCAAATCTGGTTCTTCTAGAAGAGTGTATATAGAATGTACATCTTAGAACTCCAGTGTTGTCAAATATTTGGAAAATATTGCTCATTCTAGCATGCTTTCGATCTTTCATGAAGCCAACAGCATATTAATGTCTGAATGGTGATATAGGAATAAAATATGTTTTTTATGACTTTATTCTGGACTTCCCAACCATGGCACTGTTGGCATTTAGGGCTTGATTACTCACTAAGGGCAGACGTTTGGGGAACCTCTGGCTACCTGTGCCCTACCTGTTTACAGCATCCTTGACTTCTACCCACAAATGTCCCTAACAGCGTCCCCTTCCCCCCAGTTTTAATGTCTTTAAGAATTGGCAAATGTTTCCTGGTAGACAAAAATCACTCCTGGTTGAGAACTGCTAATTTAATTCAAGCCATTTCTAAAGGCTTTAACCCAAGGATTTCCATAAAATTTGTATTAACACCAAAATAAGGCAGTTGGGAAAATGTTCCTCTTACCATACAATCCAGCATTCAGACTCCTTGACCTTTACTCAAAGGAGTTGAAAACTTACATACACACAGATACACAGATATTTATAGCAGCTTTATTTATAATTATACAAACTTGGAAGCAACCAAGATACCCTCTAATAGGTGAATAAATAAACTATGATGCATCCAAACAATGGAATATTATTCAGTGCTACAGAGAAACAAGCTATCAAACCATAAAAAAGACAGGGAGGAACCTAAAATGCATATTAGTAACTGAAAAAAGACAACCTAAAAATCTGCATACTTATTATTCCAACTATATGATATTCTGTAAAAGGCAACCAATGGAGATAGCAAAAAGATCAGTGGTTCTTGGGGTTGAGGAGAGAAGGGACAGACAGGTGGAGCATAGAGGAATTTTAGGACAGTAAAACTACTCTGCACAATATATTAATAGTGGATACATATCATTACACACTTGTCCAAACCATTGGATGTACAGTTCCCAGAGTGAAACCTAACCCAGAATAAACTGGGAGCTTTGGGTGATTATGATGTGTCAGTGCAGGTTCATTGATTATAATAAATGTACCACTCTAGTGTGGCGTGTTGATAATGGGAAAAGTTGTATATGTGAGGTCAGGTAACATATGGGAACTCTGGACTTTCTGTTCAACATTGCTGTGAACCTACAACCTCTGTAAAAACTAAGTCTATCTGAAAAAACTGTAGAGGGGGTAATAATTTAAGCATGAAATTATCAGGGATAATTATCGTGCATCGTGGTAAACTAGCCTGACTGCATTGAAGTTGTCCTAAGTCTACTTTCCTTTTACAAGGGCTCACAAGGAGCAGGTGGCAACCCTCAGTGCATGCATGGAAGACCACGCACATAAGGGCTAGATGGCTTCATATTCTTCAGTGAGAAAGGTCAAGAATAAATTATAGTGGAAAAAAAAAAAGACAGCAATAGAACTAACCCTCTCTCCCAGAAACTGTCTGGATCATTGCAAATATCTCTAAAACATCACCTTTCTTTCCTTTATTATTTTTCTTCAGATATTTCTCTCAAATACTGAAAAGGTGAAGGATGACTATAGGCCTCAGAAAGTGCAAGGAGGAGAAAGAACTTTATTGCTGAGAAAATGATGATAGGTGTAGTTGAATCTGGAGTGCTGTTAAATTTTTAACTCAATCTCCTAATTATAGCCCTTCTGACACTTTCTGTTGCTGAGCTCCATCAATGTATGGTGGAAATGACCTCAATACATTTAGTTAACTGGATCTCAGGGTTTTTTCCTTCCTCCTTTAGTCATTTAAGTAAAGCATCTCTCAACCCTGTCTTTCCTGTAAAAGGTGAGATCTCCTTCTTGAATCTGAATGACTCCCTTGGGGTTTGAGGGTCATTTACCTTTGGTTAGTACAGCAGATGGAATGTTGCATGCCTGGCTCAGGGCTCCTGGCTCAGTGCCCTGGGCTGTGAGGCCAGTTGCTTAACTCACAGGGTGGCCTCAGATTCAAGCCTAGCCCAGCTTTCCAAGGCTTGAGGCTACTTGAGAAAGCTATGAATTACTGTTATTAAAATGTAGCTACAGAATCCTAGACCTGGTGTGTATTCTAGCAAGATGTAAGGGGACTGGGGGGTGTCAGGGGGCCTGAGAGTAAGCTCTAATTGGCCATAGAAAATATAAAGAAATTGTATTTCTCCACAGTCTCATTAAGTATGGGTAAATTTGCAAGTCTCTATGTGACTCTCTCTTCTCACCCCTCCCACTTCCATCTCCACCTCATTCCATCTTTTAAAAACATTTTTTAACGTTTATTTATTTTTGGGAGAGACACAGAGTGTGAGCAGGGGAGGGTCTGAGAGAGAAGGAGACACAGAATCAGAAGCAGGCTCCAGGCTCTGAGTTGACAGCACAGAGCCTGACGTGGCGCTTGAACCCATGAACCATGAAGTCATAACCTGAGCTGAAGTCAGTCACTTAACCGACTGAGCCACCCAGACATCCCCCATTCCATCTTTTATATGTCCTTTAAACCAAATATATATTTTAATAAAAATATTTTATTTAGGTAGCTACTGAGTAGTATTTTGACGGGTAGTGGATGATAATTTGAAATAACTAGTATGGCTTTAATATTTTAAATTTTTTTTTGCTTCCTTCACTTTTTTCTTCCCTTTCGTTTATTCCCATTCAGTATGTAGTCAGCTCTGTGTTCAATGACTCAGAGGAGGGATGTGGTAGAAAACCAAAAACAAAAATAGGCTGCCATAGCTTTATCCCTTTCTTATATATACATATATATATATATATTTATTTATTTATTTATTTATTTATTTATTTAATTCATTCATTTACTCCTTCAATATACGGAACTCCTGAGAGAATTCTAAGATGCCAACATCTTTTCTCCCTAAAATAGGTTAGAAAAGTCGTGTCAGCTCATAATATACCCTTATATTCGTTTATCCAATCAACAAATTTGTTTATGGGTATGTTCCTATTATATGCCAGAGCATTGTAGATGCTGGATGGATAGTAAAGATAAAACAGCAAGAAGAAAAAAATCCCCTTTCATGAGGAGGGAGAGACCAAACAGTAAAAATAAAAACAAGTAGATATATGAAAAAATATGAATACTGAATAAGGGATTGCCTTGATAAATTTTCTTCACACTAAACCCAAAGGAAAGAAAAGTTGTGACACAAACATGAAGACAGAAAATCCTGAAAAGAAAAAGCTTTCCCTTAGAGAATGCTCTCTCTTCAGATTCAGAGAAGAAGGAAATTAATGAAAGAGCTGGTCTTTTCTTGTTTGAATATACTGCACTTTCTTTCATTTTTAAATTTAATTGTATTTATTTAAAAAGCTTGTGTATTTGAGTATAGTTAACATGCAACAGTACATTAGTTTCAGGTGTACAACACAGTGATTTGACAACTCTACAGATTAGCTCACCACAAGTGTACTTACCATCTGTCACCATATTATTGTATGATTTTATTATATGACTACAACATCATTTACTATCTTCCTTATGCTGTGCCTTTTATGCCCATGATTTATTCATTCCACAACTGGAAGCCTGTATCTTGCACACCCCTTCACCCATTTTTCCCATTTTCCCTCCCCCAAGAGAGCTAGTCTTCATGGCAGAAGGCATCTCATCTCCTATTTCCTAGAAGAGTACATCAAAAAGAGAAAATGGCTTCATGTTGCTTCTAGGTGGAGAACAAGCCCTGTGCCCAAACTTCTGCTGATGAACGTGCAGGTAGGCCAAAATGATGTCGGTTGCAGCAGCTACCTGCTTGGCCTGATGACCAACAACCAAATGGGCTATCCCCAACTCCTTGATATTAAATAAGACCTCAAAACTATAGCACAATCCTAAATAAAGGGATCTCAAAGAAGCATTGGGATTATGAAGCTGAGGTATTTTATTCCTCCAGTAGTCTAATGGAATTGGGGGCTGGAGTCAGAAATCAGTTTTAGTTTATAAATATAAAGTTATAAGTCAGTGCTTGTGATTTCACAGAATGAGATTCATATCTGTTATACCAGTATTGTGCCTGGTTCATCTACCTTGACATCTTTCCATCTCTTAAGGTTACAGAAAAGCAGTTGTCGAGTTCTGTGTATTTAAGTATTTCTCCAAACTATTGCTGCTTCCCTCAATTATTATTTCCTTGGTTTATCTCTGTGAAGTGCTACACTAACTCCTTGGCCAATGTTCCTGTAACCAGTCTTAATGTCCTTCAATCAATATAATATCCAAATATTATTATAATTAATATAATAAAATATTTTATTTTAAATCCATATCTCACAATGTTACTGCCCTGTTTCATACTCTCTGCAATTTCTAGTTGCCACAGAATCAAGAATATGACCCAAGAGCCTTCTATGGATTTATTCTCCAGTCTTCTCTAGTTTTACCTTCCTCTCCATCTTTCATTGGGGTTTCTTCTCCTGCAACATTGAATGACCGCATATTTTTCCTAGCTTCAGTTTCTTCGTATACACTACTCTCTCTGCTTGGAAGTATCCCCTCTCCAACTCATGCACCCATTTTGTATGTTTAACTCCTACTGAGTTTTTAACATTCAATTCAGACAGTCCTTCTATCAGGAAAGTCTCTGATCTCACATAGCCCCCTTCTGGAGTACCACTATAATTTATGCACGTAACTCAATTTTATATTCTATAAAAATCTAATTATGTACATGTCTCTGACCACAAACTGTGAGCTCTCTGAAGACAAGAATGAGGCTCAGCTATCTGAGTCTCCATTGCCTGGAACAATGCCTGGCCTATAATGGGCATTCAATTCATGTTTGACAAACCGAAAAAAAATTATCTACACAGAAATCTGGCAACACTTCAGAAATCTTTCATCAGGAATCTAATTTTAGAGAATCCAGATGTTTCCAGACAAGCAAATTAATGTTCCAGTAACTCTTCCGGGACCATCAATGTATATATTTTGTCTGATCAGTTTAAGAACTGATCAGATGCTGCCTCACAAATGAGAAGGTGTAGAGCTGTCTCTGAGGCATGACGCTTTAATTACGTGGATGTGCCCTTCCGATCTATAGTTATGCGGTGTAATTAAGATCATAATAATAGCAAGAGTCTCTTGTATTTATAGAGGATCTCAGGGTGTGCAAAGAATTTCCTTACATATAATAGCCCCAAGAGATAAAGAGGGTAGGCATTATTATCACCACTTTATACATGAGTAACTGAGGTTCAAAGAGATTAACTGTGTAGTCTAAGACCTCACACCTTTTAACTTGCAGAGCCAGGATTGAACTGACTTGTTAATCTATGACTCATGCTAACTTCTGAAATTTAAGTCAACAGCCATGTCTTCCAGAGAAACTAGGAATTTCCAGTGGAACTGATTTTTTCTAATTTCAAAACTAGATGTAGGATAAGCTTACAGAAAAGTAGATAAATAGGTAAAGATCTCTGTTACATACTGCTGCTTTGAAGTTCTCCAAATAAATCAGTTAAACTCAAGTCAACTTCTAGTAAATAAGTAAGTAATATATGATAATGGCTACTGGACATGTGATGGCACTGTAATGGATAGCTAGCTGTTTTTAAACCTAAATGCTGGATTGTTATAGCTAAATTAGGACAGAAGAATCAAAGTCTTTGAGAGGGGGAGCTTCTCAATTTAATTTTTTGTGTCTTCTCCCTGACTTATCACCTTGCACAATAAACTTAAAACAACTAATTCGCTGGTAAATCTGGTCTGTGCCCATGTCTTATTTCTTTTCTTAGCTGTCAAATAGCATAAAGGTAGCATAAATATCACTAATTTATTCAATAAACATAAATTAAATACCAATGCTGTGCCAAGATTCTGAGATATTCTGGCATTACCGATATGAGTAAAACCTAACTAGTTTCAGCTCTTGTATAGAGCATATAATCCATTGAGGGGAACAGATGATAATAAAAACAGTGTACTTGCAGGTAACAGAAGTGCATAATATCATAGCTATGGCCCAAAGAAGGAAATAATCAGTTCAGTCAAGAATTCCAGTAACATAGCAGAGAGGATCCATGTCAATCTTGAGTTTCAATTTCATATGTCACCAAGAACATGGCATAAAGCAGGTGGTCAATAAATATGAGCTGGCTCATTAATGACATAACCTGGTCAAGTTATTTATCAAGTCATTATATTCCCTCTCCTAGAGGAATTAACCGTATGTCTTCATCTGAGTTTTAAGTTTATCTATTAGAGAAAACTCAAGCATCTCAAAAGAGTGGGTATGGTGCTCAATGTAAGACAACCTTCCAACTACCTTTGGGCATCCCCTCCATGCCTGTGAAAATGGAAGTAAGCTTTGTTTCATAAGTTCTTCAATCTGAATAAATGTTTAGTCTCTTTTCAGGAAACTGAGTCCCTCCAACACAGAGAGGTTTGCTTCTTGCTTGATTTAGGTCTTTATGTTCTAAGATTAAAAATGTAGTAAAAGAGCTTCTCCTTACCTACCCATTTCTAAGTCAGATGAGTCAATGTAAAACAACAGAAGATTGATGATTATTTAAAATATTCTGTGATATCTTAGAGTTAACCCCAAAATTAAAATCTTTAGGCCTCCTTAATTGGCTTCTTTAGGTGAAGTCCAAATTAACTGTCTATTATACTTTTCTCCTTTATTAACAATCCCTGAACATCTACCATAAAGTAAATCTTTTTGATGACATTTTAAAAAAATGATAAAGGAACAAAAGCAATTTTAATTTTTTTGAATCTTCATGTTTCCCAAAATGGAGTCAATATCTTCTGACAACCTATCTTTGTGGTTCCAGGAAATTTAAATAGAAATATTTGTTTAAAGTCTCTAATAAATCCCCAGTGGAGCTATCATCCTCTGGAACAAATGTGAAATACTTTCTGCACTTTGGGTATATGTGTTTTGCACAATCCCTATTTTAAGCATTTCATAGTGAGACTGATTCTAGTGCTACACACTAGCTAACTAGTACACCTAACTCTTCAAACCCAGCTCACATATAAACCCTGCACTGGGTGCCTAGAGGAGAAAATTATTCATCCTTTTCCTTTATCCTCCCTATTCCTTCTTATCCCACTTCCCAACCCAGGTTTCACAGCCTGAGTAGCAGCGATCTAAAGACTGAAATATCACTGATATTTTGGAAACAAGAATAGATGGAGTCCAAAAGAATAAAAACCCGTATCTGATTCTTGCAAACGTGGCCAATTTTAACTTTTAGTTTGACAATTCCTGCTAAAATATTTTTAATGGAAATTATTAAAAAATATATAGAAAAAGCTGTGGAAAAAATGTATAGAAAAAGCTTCATAAGACACTTTGTTTCCCCAAAAGTCTATGTGAAGATCTAAACTACAAATTTGTTGAATATTACTCTCAGCCAGTGAGGTAATAGTAGATAACATAACACTATTTTCCATTTTTATCTAAGTCAGGTATAAGCTAAAATGATTTGCTTCAAATCAAATGCAGGTCAGTAATGTGACAGCTAGAATGTTCTTTATTTCCTTCTTTTTCTATGTGACTGAGCATTCACTTGGCATTATTTTTCTACTATAAGTAAATTCAGAAGCAATATAACGGTGTTTTCATCAATTTAAATAAGAATGCTTAGTTATCACATATTAATTTAAAATCAATCCTCCAGAATAAATATAAGAACTTGACCTTAATGACTTAACATATCAGTCATTAAAAGTAATATATAACATACAACATGGTGGAAATAATAATGAATGATAAATCAGAAAAATCAAGATTTTAGTCATAGATCTGCCACTTTTTGCCTCATGACCTAAGAAAATAATTGAATATTTGGGGCACCTGGGTGGCTCAGTCAGTTAAGCGTCCAACTCTGGCTCAGGTCATGATCTCACGGTTTGTGAGTTCGAGTCCTCTGTGCTGACAGCTAGCTCAGAGCCTGGAGCCTGCTTCGGATTTTGTATCTCCCTCTCTCTCTCTGACCCTCCCCTGCTCACGCGGTCTCTCTCTGTCTCTCAAAAATAAAGAAAACACATTTTTAAAAATTAAAAAAAAGAAAATAGCTGAATATCCATTTAAAAACAAAAAACAAAACAGGTGTATAAGTTACAACTTCCCTGAATATCTCATTAGTTTTTCATGGAATGCTAGTGCAACAATGTATGAAAAAGATATGCTGTACACACTTTATATGGAATGGAAAGCAAATCTACATTAATTTATAACATTTAAGACTGATAGGATGGGACAAAGAAACGGGACCTAGAAAAAATGGTTAAAATGTTTTGAACTCTCACTATATGCCAAGTATTAAGCACTTAGTATCTACTACACTACTATTCCTCAGGACAACTTTGATTGTCATTAACAGTTGAGGAAACTGATGTTAACAGTTTTTTCGTTCTTGCTACATTTCCTTCCGTTTTCAGCACATGAGTATCAGTGACAGATTTTCAGCCATTCTCACATTAACACCAAGGTATTCCTACAAAATAATTTCTGGCTGAATGATGTTAAATTTCAGATAACAAAATGTTATATTTTATTTGTAAATTTAATTACATACAAGTAGTAGATATCCACTTCCCTCTCTGCATCACTATCCCTATATACATGTATATTAGGTAAGTGACTTTTGATTTCTTTCAAGCTAAAAATGAATTCAATGCAAATGGACTACTGTGACATCTACAATGCTTTTAAAAGAAATTTTCCTAAATTATTCTTTTTATAATTCACGAAACAAGAAAAATAAGAAGTATGATATTTTTCATCAAAAATACATGATTAGATAGTTTACATCATTAGATACATATTTCCTTGTTTAAAAATGTACAAGTTGTTTATAGTAAAAACGAAAGATGCCTTTGGCTTTGGTTAATACATTATTATACTTGGCTTTAAAATTCTGAATATAAAAATGCTTCTCTGTGCTGCTTTTAATGTTTCTAATTTTTTCCTATTAAATAAAAGCCATCTACTCAGAAATTTTGAAATGAATAAGTCATGCTCTTAAATATCTATGCTGTTTAGTGAAAGGACAATTGAAGTAATCACCTAATGGGTTTTCAGTATTATCTTAATTTGGAATAAGTAAACACTTCAATTTTTCCTCAGATGTCTCAGTTTCAAGGAGTCCAAACTTAAAGTGAATATGTCAGTTGGAATAATAAACTTTACCATATTACTTGCAGAGCACTAAATCTCTACATAGTCTAATTAAAAATATGTTCAAAATTTTATGAACTCATATTCAATATTTATAGTATGTGTTATAGTATCAATACTACAACAACATCAACATGCTGAGAATCTTACACAAAATGTTCAGTCAACCAAGCTGTATAAATTCAATAGCAACTCGAATGAACCCAAGATTGTGCCAGAGCCATAAGGACTATACAAAAACTTTAAAAGGCCTGTCCCCTTCTGTGCTTATAATGAAAGAAGAAAACATTAAGAACAGGAAAGGCTTCAGAACTGTACTAAAGTATATACAATTAAGTATAAGTCTTAAAGGGGTTGTCCAAAGAATATAAAGACAAGAATCTGGGATGGGATAACTTTTCAGAAACACGTAAAATTTATGTCATTTAATTCTACAGAGTTTCCAGCAGAAACAAATGATAAATTCTAATATTTTCCATCTGAATTTATTCATTCATAAACATTTTTAAAGAAATCTATTATATGCTAAGCTATTTAAATTTTTTCATTTCTTTAAATATACTTATTTTTATTTAGAGAGAGAACACAAGCAAGTAGCAGGAAGAGAGAGAGAATCTCAAGCAGGCTCCGTGCTGTAAGCACAGAGCTCCATGTAGGGCTTGAGTTAGGTCATAACCTGAGCCCAAATCAAGAGTCAGATACTTAATCAACTGAGCCAACCAGGCATTCCTTATGTGCTAAGCTTTTTTAATGTACTGTGGGGAATACAAAGATAATTAAGCTAACTAGATATTTGAGAAGGGAAAAAAAAAAAAGAACAGCAGCATCACACAAGTCAGAATGTGTCAACTGGAATTCAGGGAAGGGAGGCATCCACTGTTAATTGAAGTAAAAGAAAGAAATTTCCAAGGGCATTTGGCTAAAAATCAGCTGTAATGGCAGAGATGCTTTTTGAGAGCCAGCAAGGAAGGATACACCAGGAAGGAAGAATAAGAGTCAGATAGGAAGAAAACATACACTTATTTAGAGGTTGTGAAAGTGGTGAGATTAAGATGGTTTTTAATCAGGTAACGAGGGACCACAGAATTCTGTCCTTTGCTGACCAACTCCTGATACTCACAAGGAACAGAAGACATATATGCACAGAGGCAATGACCAAGCAAAGAATAATCCTTATTTCTATAAAGCTGTGACTGCAAACAGTAATGCAATGCCTTAGTGAATGAACTTGACCTCGGTTGAGAAGTCCTTCCCCTGGGCAAAAGTCAGCCTGGACCCCAGAACCAAAGTATGTAAAATGATAGATTCTTAGCCTTCCCCCAGTAAAATCATGCTCAGGACTTTCAATGACCGACAGAAAATGAATATACAGAATACGCCTGTGGAATAAAGAATTATGAGAGTATAACCATCAGAGGGAAAATGTGAACCAGAGCTTATGACAGTCTGTCTCAGCCCTTCTCAGACCAGGGACGTTCTAAAAAGGAAGCATAAAACATGGCCTTCTGGTTTTTCAGGCACTTAAGAGTCCAGAGAACAAAGAGACAAAAAGAGAGCTACTGGCTTAAAACAGGTTTCCTCAAATTACTTTACTAAGGCTCCACTCCTAGAAAATAAAGTTCAGTGGATATCTTTCACCTTGATCGATTCATTTATTCAGCAAATACTTATTAAACATTCACTATTCAGCAGACATTCTTATAGGTCCTTGGGATACATAAGTAAAGGAAACAAAGATCCTTAAAACATGTTGCAAGGAATTTAAAATTTCTTTTTTTTGTTTTTGTTGAAAACTAGATTGTATCATTGTTTTAACATCCTCTACCACAAGCAGGACAGTTTTGAATATACCTCAAAAATTATTTTCTTCCAAATTATTTATTCATTCTTATTGGATATATGCCAGAGAAGTGTGATCTTTATGACATTTTAAAAGGCTAAGGTTTACAAATTTCTAATGCTGCTCCCATTTGTCATGTGATGACACCTTAGGACTTAGAATTATCTCCACTTGTAATAAAGAATTTCTATAATTCTGAAACTAATATTACACTATAAGTTAACTAACTGGAATTTAAATAAAAACTTGAAACTATATATAAAAAAAGAAATTTTTCTTTTGTTTTTTTAAATTTTTAATTAATTTATTTTTAAAAATCTAAATCCAAGTTAGTTAACATAGGGTGTAATAGTGATTTTAGGAATAGAATTTAGTGATTCATCACTTACATTTAACACTCAGTGTTCATCCCAGCAAGTGGCCTACTTAATGCCCATCACCCGTTTGGCCCATCTCCCCACCCAACATCCATCCAGGAACTCTCAGTTTGTTCTCTATATTTAATTTCATATGTTTGGTCTTCCTGTTTTCAACTTATTTTTCGTCTCTTTGTAATGTAGGCATGCACACATAAATTTCTTTCTCTCTATAACTGAACTAATCCATGAACTCCCATACTCTAACCTTCCTGATCCAAGATATTTATTCAATTCTCCAACTACAGTGGAACTATTCAGAGACATCATCCTGCAGTTACAGAGAAATTGAGACCTCAATCTGATTCCAGCCTGGGAAAACTAAACTAACCAGCAGGAATAGGTCAGCCAGTTGCTTTAACCTAGGAGTAAAAAGAAATCACTACTTTTGTGATATGGCCTGGAACTCCAAGAGAGTGTCTAGGCAAAGTATACTTGAGTGTTTCTCCCAAGGACAAAATGTAGGCTGTTGCAGAAAGAGAGTTGGCCATATAGCCATTTTTCTTTCTTCTTGTTAGACTGCACTGAAGAGTGACAAGATTATAAAGAAGAAAGTCTGTCAGGAGGGATCACTGAATAACAATCAAGGGTTAATTGGGGAAAAATGCATCACATGTGTCAGGGAGGTACCTGATAGTTCTAAGTCAAAGAAAGATCTTTTTAAAAATCTTCATAAAGACACACAGGAGAGAAAAGATCAGCTTTAAGTACCTGCCAGGCACAGATGAAGTCACCATCCTATGACAGTATTGTATTTACCTGTCTCCCTACTTCCCTACCCCCAGATCTTGGGTTGATCCCAATAGGACTCAAAAACCATGGTTAGCCAGATAAGGAATAACGCATGGAAATGTAAGGTACTTCCATGTCCCTATTCTCTGCCTCCTGCCTATAGGAATATCCATGTGGGGCAAAAGATAAATTTTTAAGTAAACTTTGAAATGTTGAATATTAAATGGTACTGGACAACATTAATAACATGCTTTTATTTAAATTGACAATAAGACTTATTATCTAGATATTTTCAGAGAAACAATAAGTTTGTCTGAGTTTTCATTTAGGGGCAAAGAATCCCTGAATAATCACTGGAAAGTCTGTGTGTGGAGGAAATACAAAACTGTTCCTTTTTACTTCCCACAAGTCCTGCTTGGTTCAACCTACAGATGGTATTCAGAATCAAGAGAGACTTATAATAAAATCAAGGCTTCTGGATTTACACTGTCCTCTAGCCCTTGCTAGTCTCCACTGAGGTGTCTTACTCTGCTCACTCTTGGATTGGTGGCTAACCCAGCCACCAGCTGCTGAGGTAACTCACTGCCTTCTCTCCCAGCCTGGGACGCGCACATTAATCACTTCAGGAGGAGCTTCGTGGCCTCTGCCTATTTAGCTAACAATCTAAAAGCAAATGGGGGAAGCCTCATTAGTGGAAGGCCTTTTGGCTCTTGAAGAGTATGGGAATTTCTAAGAAATAGTGTGACTCCCACTCAGTGACTGTTATGCTCCCTTCTGTAGCTCTCTGCAACAGCATCATTTTTCTCCGTATTTCAGCTCCCATTCATATTCCTCACTGGGACAATTCAGAAATCAAGATCTTCTTCACACATCATTGGAACGCTGGGAGATGGGCAAAATCAATCAATCAATCAATCAATCAATCCATCAGTCTCTCTCTCTCTCTAGCTCTATCTATCTCTAACTATCTCTATCTCTATCTCTTCTATCTCTATTTCTATTAGCCATCTCTATCTCTAGTATCTCACTGGTGTAGAACAGTCTTTTTGGCTATTCCAAAGAGGTAATAATACCTTGTCTGGAAGAACATGCATGAACAAGAGAGTATAAAGATTAAAACCATCCAGTATGTACTATGATTTGGAGATAGATAAGAAAAAAGATTCAGATTAAGTATTTTTTAAATGTCTTCTCCATGAGAAGTAATACAATAAGGCACTGGCAAAGAAATAAGGGCATGGCGGGGAAGGCTTCATCTGAGGCAAAACTAGTGGGACCTGGTTTGCTATTAGATGTAGGGGAAAAAGGGAATCAGATGACTCAGAATTTCTTACCTAGTAATTGGTAGAAGGTTCATGCCATTAGCAGAAACATAAAACCAGGAGGACAAGCAGATTTAAGTTCTGTTTTGAAGTGTAGAGTAGGAGGTATCAGAAGGGTAGCCAGCAGGCATTGGAAATCAGGCTCTGAGCATGAGAGTGAGGTCAGAACTAGCAACCCACATTTGGCAGTTACCCCTAGCGCAGTGTCATTTGAAGCTGTGGGAGCAGATGTGATCACTAAGGGGAGAGAGAGTTGAAAGAGAAGGCTAAAGTCAGAATGTTTGGTAGCTTCTATATGAAGGGGAACAGAAGGAATAAAAACAAGTTATTTAAAAAGAAAGCAACATAGAGATAGCATAGAGCCATTTTTATGGAAGATGCACCTGAATACTCCTTCAGAGATATTTTCCTCAGACTTCTACGAGCTGGACTGCATTCTGCAAAACAATTTTTAATAGAGACGTTAAACACAAAATACTTACCAATGAAATGTCCTGTTTTTGTTAAACAATAAAATGTATTTAAAGTTTAATACACATCTTTAAGAAAATAACAGGGACATTTTTCCAATAGTTGTCTTAAGTCAATGTGTTATTTCTTCCTATTTTTCCTAGGAATATGAAGCTAGCTCATTTCATTATCAACATTGCTGGAAAATATGATAAAGTAGGAAAAATGGAGGGACCTAATTTATTATTTATAGCTTGTGGTACTATGTGGTGAAATAATAGTTCTCCCATCTCTCAAAGTTATCCTCGGATCTGACAGACGAGTGGACAGGAAAGTAAAATGACACACGTGATTTAAAGACATGTTAAGTGACTTTACTCTTTCCTGTTTATATACATATACATATATATGTTAAATAAGTAAAACAATATAAATAGAGATCAGGAGGTGATGCTACATTTAGAATTGTCACCCTCACTACATCACAATCACTGAGTGACAATAAAAATCACAGAAATTGAGTATAAAGATTAAAACCATCCAGTATGTACTATCAATAAGATTGGCATAAATATTGCATTGAGAGCCACAATGATTAAGTATGAGCACTTCAAATGATTTCCTTTTTTAGTTTACAAATTACTTGAAGTCCTCAAAAATTATATTCCCTAGATATGGGGGGATAAGTCAGAATAGGATAGAATTAAGCAGTGAGTGAGGGTAGAGGAAATGGAGGCAGAATGTCTGGACTTTTCTTTTATGAAGTGCAATACTGCAATAAAGGAATGACCTGGGGATTTTAACTTAATGAGGTGATAGGGTTAAGAAAAGGTTCCTTTCTTTCTTTCTTTTGCTTTCTTTCTTTCTCTCTTTCTTTCTTGATTTTACTTTCTTTCTTCTTTTTCTTCCTTCTTTCCTCCCTTCCTTTCTTCTTTCCTTCCTTCCTTCCTTAACCATCACGAAGGTTTTTAAAATGTGTGTTGAATGAACGTCGTCCTGAATGGATGATGTGAATAACCATGTCTACAGAGAACTACATGCACCTCCCCATTTCTCTCAGCCTCCTGTGAGGTTAGACTTAGTTCACATGACTAGTTCTAGACAATAGACTCTGAGGAGAAATTATGTGTGTTGTCCGGAGTGGGTTCTCCATGATCTCTTTTCCATAGCCAGGGTAAGTTTGAAGTCTCATGTTGATATGGTGGTATCACAAGATGGAAAGTCACTGGATCCTCATTGCTGGATATATTAGTTCTATATTTCTGCATAACAAATTACCCTCAGACAAACATTTATTATGTCACAGTTCCTATGGGTTAGGAACCCAGGCACAGCGTTCTCACAGTTAAACCCAGGCTCAAGTTCTCACATGAGATTGCTGTCAGGCTGTTCTCTAAGGTTGTAGTTTACTCTTAAGGCTCAACTGTGGTAGAAGAAAATCTACTTTCAAGTACATTCATGTTTACTGACAGCCTTTGCCATGTGGACCTCTATGTTCACTTGTAACATGGCATTTGGCTTTCCTCAGGGATAAGTTTTCCAAGAGAAAGAGACAACTCTCAAGATTAAAACCATGGTCTTTTTATAACGTAATTTTGGAAGCGATCTTCAATACATCGGTAGTGTTTTATTCATTGAAATGAGTCAATAATTTCAATTCATACTGAAGAATAGGAAGTAACTCAAGGAGATATAGAAAGAATAAATACAGGGAGGCAGAAATCACTGGAGACCATGTTTAAGGCTACCTACTACACCAGATGAAAGAAAATGCCCAATTCTACAGTCTAAATGTTTGTGTCCTCACAAAACTCAGATGTTGAAATCCTAACCTCTAAGGTGAGTATTATGTGGGGCCTTTGGGAGGTGATTTAGACACTAGAAAGGAGTCCTCATGAATGGGGTTATTGCTCTTATAAAAATATGTCTGAGAGAGGTTTCTCACCTCTTTTGACCTATGTAAAGTTACAGAGAAAAGACCATGGTCCATCAGTGAGGAAAGGGCTCTCACCAGACACAAAATATGCCAGAGCCATCTTAGACTTCCCAGCCTCTGGAATTGTAAGAAATAAATTTCAATGGTTGACAAGCCACCTAGTTTGTAGTATTTTGTTATAGCAGCCTAAAATGAACAAGACTACCACCAGCATACAACTTTGAATGAATAAGAAAAAAAGTTTGTTTCATGCTATTACGATTCTTGAGGTTATTTGTTACTTCAGAATAGCTTCACCTGTCATGACCTAATGGGAGATAGAATTGAATTGAACCATACAAAAGCAAATCATGAAAGTAAATGGAAGTGATAGAGCATAATAATGCATCAAAGTTGTAGTCAAATATTATGTTCATAAGAAACTTTTAAAAAATAATTTGATATACTACTTCAGATAGAATCTTTAGTGTGATAGAATCTTTTTCCATGGTGATTATCTATGGCTGCCTGTATGACTGTTAAAACATGTTTAGAGACTTTATAAACAGATGGTTCTTTGGATCTTTCTACAGAGTGTCAGCATGATAGTTCAAGCAACAGCTTTCTATGATCTTCTCTACCTCTACTTCCTCTTTTTAGTTACCAAAATTGATTTTAATTTTTTTCTCACACCTCAAGTCTTGATAATCTAAAGTAGGTCACTCTGTAGCCTCTAAAATACTCACAGTAGCTCTGTTCAGAAAGGGTGTGAAGTCAGACACTTTTAAAGCATTCAAAGTGAAAGCCAGCACTGGGAACAGAAACATAAAATGTGTTCAAGTATTTCTCTAACAAAGCAAGATACACCCAGTTCCTTTTGTAGAGTGTAATATGATAATAAATTTCAATGGGATTCCTATACAGCTTAGGATATATATTGGGTTTGGTTCTATAAGCAGTCTTAGCATTTTCCTATTGTGGTTGGCTGTTTTCCTGTGCCTGTCATATTTCTGGTGCTGGAACATAGACTCTGAGACTCAAAAGTCATGTGAAAGAGAGATGTTGGGTCAAATAGTATTCCCCCAATATTCACCTTCAGTTAGAACCTATCCATTTGGCCTCACTTGGAAATAGAATCCTTACAGATAAAGTCAAGATTAGATCATGCTAGAATAGGATGGGCCCTACAGATATGAATGCTTATAAGAAATAGGAAATTTGGCCACAAATATGCAAAGAGGAAGAGGGAAGGTACTGTGTGAAGACAGAGGTAGGGATTGGAGTTCCCTATAAGCTAAGAAATGCCAGAACATGCCAGCTACTGCCAGAAGCTGAGTGGGGCATGAAGGATTCTCCTGCAAGGCTCCAGAAGGAACCAACCATGATGATACATTGATTTCAGACTCCTAGACTCCAGAATGATGAAAGAATAAATTTCTGTAATTATAAGCTACCAAATTTGTGGTACTTTATAATGGCAGCCCTAAGAAACTAATACAAGAGAGGAGGAAGAGATACATGCTTAGGGAAGTTTAGCCACTTGGCTTCACCCCAGCCTTAAACTCAATCCCTGCCCTGCTCTAGCCCCAGCCCAGACTCAGACTCAGTCCCAGTGTCGGAATCAGCTCTAGCTCCAGTCTTACCCCAGCCTCAGCCCCAGCCCCAGTGGCCAAAACTTCATGTAGCTCCAGCAGCCTCCCTCCCTGATTCAGATGGTTGGCAGAAAGAACAATAAGGAAAAAACTCCAGGCATAGTCCTTCTCTAAAAGTTCCCTGAGCCTTTTAAAGCAAATTAGTTGTTATTCTATGGAAAAGTCCCATCAGTTAAATAGTTTCAAAATAGTCATGTGGGAAAAAAAAATTTTTCCTTCATTCGAAAGGCCTATAATGTCTTTCTTCCCTTTCTATTCCTATAATGTCTTTACTTCCTTCCTTTTCCTATTTCTTGTCTTAATTTTTAGGATTTCTCATCCTTTACTTTAAAAGATACTTATTTATTTCATCTTTGATTTTAAAGTAAAATCAAGAGGTTATAACTCTTAGCAGAAGACATAGGAATAAATTATTGTGACCTTGCATTAGGCAATGTTTTCTTAGCTATGACATAAAAAGCATAACTGACAAAGAAAAAAATAAATTGAGCATCATCAGAGTTACAAAATTTTGTCCAGAAACTGTACCATCAAGAATGTGAGGAAACAAGGGTGCCTGGGTGGCTCAGTCAGTTAATCCTCCAACTTAGGCTCAGGTCATGATCTCACGTTCGTGGGTTTGAGCCCCATGTCAGTCTCTGTGCTGACAGCTCAGAGCCTGGAGCCTGCTTGGGATTCTGTGTCTCCCTCTCTCTCTGCCCCTCCCCGCTCATGCTCTGTCTCTCTCTGTCTCAAAAATAAGTAACATTAAAAAAATAAATAAAAAAGAAAAAGAAAAAGTAATGTGAGAAAACAATCCATAAAATGGGAGAAAATATTTGCAAATCACAAATCTGTTAAAGAACTTGTATCTAGAATGTATAATCTTACAACTCAATAATAAAAGAAATGATAACTAAAAATGAGCAAAGGATATAAATACATATTTCTCAAAGAATATATGCAAATGAACAATAAGCACACAAAACATTGTTGAACATCATTAGATAGACATTAAGAAAATGCAAATTGAAATTTCATGGAGATACCACTCAACACAAAATCGGATGACTATAATTAAAAATAACAATATTAACAGGGATGTGAAGAAATCAGAACTCTCATACAGTGCTGGTGGGAATGTAAACTAGGGCAGTCATTTTGGAAAATAGTGTGGCAGTTCCTCAAAATATTAACTACAGAGTGGCTATATCACCTAGCAATTCCTCTCATGGGTATGTATCTACGAGATGAAAAATATGTCCACACAAAACATACATTTGACTATTTCTATCAGTGTTACTTACTATGACAGTCAAAAAGTGGAAACCACTAAATATATACCAACTGATAAATGGATACATAAGTGATGTTGTAAATTCATACAATTGAAAGTTATGAGAACATAGGAACAGGAGTGAAGTCCTAATGTACGCTACAGCACAACTGAACCTTGAAATATCATACTAAGTAAAAGAAGCCAACCACAAAACACTACATATTGTATGATTCCGTTCATATGAAATGCCCAAAATAGGCAAAGCTGTAGAAAGATATGGTAGATTGGTACTATCTAAAGGCTACAAAAGGCAGGGTTTGGGGGGATGGGGAGTGATCATTAGTGGGCACAGAGTTTCTTCTGGAGTTAATGGATCTAAAATTAGATCGTAAGAATAGTTGCACAATTCTATGAATATACTAAAAAACACTAAATTGTTTTTAAAAAAATCAAAAGATTATAGTGGAAGGGCTGTATTATTTACAATTTAAACACTACAGAGCAAAATACATTGTGAATAACATTTGAATTAAGAGTTTTGTGCTCAGGGCACCTGAGTGGGTCAGCTGATTAAGCATTCAACTCTCTGCTTCAGCTCCAGTCATGATCTCATGGTTCCCAAGATCGAGCCCTGCCTTGGGGCTCTTGGGACACAAAGCCTGCTTGGGATTTTCTTCTCTCCTTCTCTCTCTGCCCTTTATTACCCCAAAATAAATACATAAACTTAAGAAAATAACTTAAAAAAATAAAAGCTTTGTGCAGCTCATGATGTTTTAATATCCTATCAAAAAGATTATCTAAAGGGCCTCCAATTAAGCACTCTTTGGGATTAAAACTGAAAATAAATTATTTTAATAAATATGTTTAATGGGATAAATATAAGTATTTTGAAGTGAAAATATTTTTATAGAAATTATCTTTTTAATTTAAATTTCAAGATCAAACTTTTCTTTGTACTTATCCCTTTGGCATACCCTACTACCAGTTTGTCCGACAGCGGGATTTTGCACAGCAGCCTTCTCAGACTCCTGGACACCTAGGCGTGAGAACTCACCCTAGCTTCCTTCTCTTTCCTTTCTTACTTTACTTTTGCCGTGAGATAGTTCGTGTAGAACAAAGAAAAAAACTATTTGCTTCTTCTTGTTTATCAATGCTTAAATAAGAGCAGTCCTGTGGTAATGAGTTAAAAATATTTCATTCAGAGTGATGCCATACTTTTTTAGGGGCTTCTGTGGTTTTATGCCTGAACTGGGAGTCTGGAAACCAAAGAGTCCTTTATAGTATTTCCACATTTTAAAAAATGTGATGCAGTGTAACTTTATTTCAGGGTATTAGTTTGGTCTATTCACCTAAATTTTTGCATCCTTGAGTTTTGTTTTGTTTTGTTTTGAATATGCCCCTCCAACTGGAAGAGCACTCTGGCTAAGGATTCATGAATTTTCTTGGTAAGAGTAAATATGAATGGAAAGGAACCATTCTTTTAAAAATCAAGGACAGTCTCACTGCCCAGTATGATTTTAAATGTATGCACAATTTAACGATGCCCACGGAGAGCAGCATTCGTCATGCAATTGTGGCTGAAGACCGTATATACCACATGCTAGAATTACTGTCCCATGGTGAATGGGGTCTGCACGTATTCACATGTAGTGAGTGAAAAGAGAAGGAAAAAACAAAGTATTCTTTAATAGAGATAAAGAAAGACGTTAATGGTACTGAGTATTATGAGCTCTCAAATTCCATAAAAACATACAAACAAATTATTTTCTTTTCCCTAAGAATATGTGAAACATTTCCTTCTCAGTTCTTCTGAAGTGCTATTGTGGAATTTTCCCTTTGAGGCTTAAGTGCCTAAATTTTCCAGCAAGAGAATCTCTTTGAAGTCAGTCTGAAGCAGTGTCAAAACATATGGGAAACAACCTAAAACATTTAAAACTCTCTTTTAAAGGTATAGAAAATGCCTCTTTAAAAGAATGAGTTGAAAGGCAGTAAGATGCTCATATTACAAATGTTGGTATTGTTTTGTTTTGTTTTGTTTTGCTTGGTTATGGGGGAGGAAGCATGGGGCGGGGTGGGGTGGGGGTGGCACTTACAACCTGTATTACTTTTCTTATTAACTAGAACCAAAGTAGTGATCTTATTTAGCTCCAGTTTAGACATAAGCATTTTCAGATTTATGCTGTGTGTGTGTTCCTTATTATAACTTTTTCTTTCTAAAGACAGATGATCTCAGGAAATGTTTAATTTTTATACACATATAAAGATCCCATATTTGATTACACACTATTTTATGTAATATACCTCCAAGTATTTTAGAAAAGGTAAAAAATTAATATCTGTTTCAACAACTTAGAGCCTACATGAGGTCTACTAATATATGAATGGTATCCACTTGGTTGAAAAGAAGCACCTGGGGAATTAATAATCCTAAACTCTGCTTTTGTTTGGAAAAATCACATTCTTATTGATTCCTATGAAATCTCCTGTTAATTATTTGGCACAGGGTCATTATATAATCACTAGGTGCTGATCTGGAAAGGTAACTGAGTAAAAAATACTGCAGACTAGGGGCGCCTGGGTGGCTCAGTCGGTTAAGCCTCCGGCTTTGGCTCAGGTCAGATCTCAGGTCCGTGGGTTTGAGCCCCGCGTCAGGCTCTGTGCTGACAGCTAGCTCAGAGCCTGGAGCCTGCTTCCGGTTCTGTGTCTCCCTCTCTCTCTGACCCTCCCCCTCTCATACTCTGTCTCTCTCTGTATCAAAAATAAATAAAACATTAAAAAAATTTAAAAAATACTGCAGACTAAAGAATTGTGTAATATATTATTACCAATAGACACATCCAAGTCTTGTTGAGCACTGTCATCTCCAAATTCCACTGGCATCTGAAATTCAAAATATCCCAATGTACAAGGTTTTATATCCTTCTCATTCCTAATTCCCAATCTATCTAGTCTTTACCTCACTGAATGCTGCATTTTTTTCTAAAGCAGCAAGTCTAGAAACTTTGAATCATCATTAATTCTTCCTTCAGGCTTTCCCAATCATTCATCAAGTTCTACATATTGTACTTCTGTGCTTGTTTTATATGCATGTCCATTTACACATTCCCACTGCCATAAATTGTTTTCCTCAGACTACTTCCAATCTGTCTTCCCAATCAAAACTGGCATTTGTCTTCTTCCCGAATATAAGTCAGAGGGTTCTTCTTAAAAAACAGTCATTCAAATAGATTAATTTGAAAAAACAGTGCCTTCAGTCTTTGTTTTCATTGTATTATTTAACCAGAGTTATTCATACCAGAAAATTCAATCCACTTTGAGCCTATATTGTCCTTGTATGTTTTTCTGTATTTGTTCATGGTGTTCGCAGACCCTGGAGGTCTCTGCTTTAACACCCATATTGGATAAGATGCTTTTATATGTTGAAGCCTTAGCCCCCAATGAAATATTTGGAGATGAGGAATATTTATTTGGATGTTTGGAATTTTGATATTTGATATTTAGAATTCATATACTGAAGCCTTAGCCCTCCAGTGTGATGCTATTTGGAGATGGGGGCCTTTAGGAAGTAATCGGGGTTAGATGAGGTCATGAGAATGGGGCCCTTATGATGTAATTAGTGGCCTCAGAAGAAAGAGGAGTAGAGAGAGGAAAAAGCTAAGTGAGGACAGAGCAAGAAGTTGAATGTCTGCAAGCCATGAAGAAAGCTCTCGCCAGGAACCAATCTGGCTAGCACCTTAGTCTTCCTGGGATTCCCAGCCTCCAGAACCATTAAGTAAATTTCTGTTGTTTAGGTCACCTAACCTATGCTATTTCGTCATGATAGCCTGAGCAGATAAGACATATACATACACATATATTCATAAAATTCTGTATAGTTGCATTCATTTATAAATACTTATTTAACACTTTTATTACAACTCAATCATTTAGAATAAGCAGAGGAAATAGCCTAAGCTATATTTTTCTTTACAGCTGAAAAAAATGAAAGCTTGAGAAGCTAAATGGTAGAGGTAGTTGATGACAGGACTCAGAGTCACAATCATAACTGACTTGAATCCTAATTGAAAAGTGACATCTTCTCACCCAAGCTTCCATGTTTTCTAAAATACTATTCTTTAATTTAAAATGATACTGCATCTACAAGTGTAAGGACACAGGTCTGAATCAAACTGACTCTGACCTTGGAGGCCTAAGCGTCAGCTTCTCAGACAACCCTTGTAACGCCCAATCAGGAAAGACCAGCTAACACCTTTAACATTTCTAAGGGCGGGCCTAAAGATGGAGGCTCAGAGGGTCCTAGTCACACCCTACGTGAGGGTCCTGGACCCACTCTGTGATTGGTCAATACTCTAAATGTTGTGATTGGCTCCCACCAAACGTTATCAATGAATGGTTAAACCTGCTGTCAATACACCTGTGTCACCATTTCCTGTAACTCTCCCTTCCCAAACTCATAAAAGCCCCTACCTTGCCCTGCTCTGGGCTCGCTCTCTGCATGGATTCAGTGTGTTGGTGGAGCCTGTGAGCCTGAGTTTGGGTCCTGCGAGCCTAAACTCATAATAAAGCCCTGTGCATTTGCATGCATGATTCGGTCTCCCTGGCGGTCTCTGGTTTTTGGGGGCAATACTAAAATCTGGGTATAACACAAGCAGTGAATATCTGAGCTATGCACTATGGATTGCAAACTAAAAGGCTTAATTAGGAACAGAAGTGGTCTTATCAATAGCATTTTATATCCATCACAAGATCTAGCAAATGTAACTACTCAGAAATGTTCAGTGACTGGATCTTCAATTACCAGAAAATCCCCTTTTCTAACTTCTTTTAGTCCCATGTTAATTCATACCTACTCCAGTTGGTTGCATTGGATCAGGCAAGGCTCAGAGGTCAGAGAGTCCTGGGCTCTAACTCGATAGACTATCACTGCTGATCGCTGTGTGACCACAGATGTTATGCAACTGTTATGCCAACCATAAAGGATATTAGGAGTACAGTCATAAAAGCACCTCGTTTTTACCTCCTCTTCTCCCATCAACTTTCTTCTGTGAGGCTAGAACATTTCTTGCTTCTTGGAAGAAGTTAAGAGCAAGTTCTGTGGTCTTTTACATCATTCTTCTTTCGGTAATATAATGCCTGACCCCATATAATAGTGAAAGTTTCCAACTTCATTTGAAGAAAAACCTCTCCCTTTCCTCCACCCTGGCTATTTTTCAGTCGGGCTGCCTGCAGTGGAACAGGTGACACGGTCACCCACCTCTCAGTCCTTCCTAGTGTTCCTCCTCCTGCCCACTGACGGCCACCACTGGCTTCTCCAAGGTTGAGTAGCCGAGTGGAGGTGAGGAGCAGACAGATGCTGTCTGTGCATCTGCCACAATCACTGAGGAACTTGCACACGAAATCCCCTTTACAGGTAAAGCCTGTAACTCTTCAGGCTGTCACTTAAGACCATATGTTTGCACTCATAGGTCTAACAGGAGAACAGGAGAAACCTAATGGAGGACCAGGGGGAGGGGAAGAGGGAAAGCAGTTGGGGAGAGAGAGGGACGCAAAACTTGAGAGACTATTGAATACTGAAAATGAACTGAGGGTTGAAGGGGAAGGGGGAGGGGGGAAAAGAGGTGGTGGTGATGGAGGAGGGCACTTGTGGGGAAGAGCACTGGGTATTGTATGGAAACCAATTTGACAATAAACTATTTAAAAATAAAATAAAATAAAATAGAGCAAACACACACACACACACACACACACACACACACACACACACACACAAAAGACTCCTTTCACCCCTAGGCTTTCATCAGTACACCTAAAACTCCTTTTGTTCACCTAAGCAGGAATCAAGGAAAAGCATCATTCTCCGAATTTTAAAAATTTAATTATTTTTTTAAATGACTGAAACTTTGTTTACAATGCTAAAAATCTAATTCAGTCTTGGTTACAGCTGCTGACTCTTTGAAAGCATAAAACCATTGCAATAAGAGGGGCATTGAAAATGCTGTAAGAGGGGTGCCTGGGTGGCTCAGTGGTTGAGCATCCAACTTCAGCTCTAGTCACGATCTCACAGTTTGTACGTTTGAGCCCCACATCAGGTTCTGTGCTAAGAGCTCAGAGCCTGTAGCCTCCCTCCAATTCTCGCTCTCTCTTGCTCTCTGCCCTTCTCCCACTCGCAATCTCTCTCAAAAATAAATTAAAAAACATAAAAGAATGCTTTAGGAAAATGATAGTGGATGTGTGGGCATCTGAATACACTAGTTCAAATTAAGGCATAGCTTTCTTAGGCTAAGACTTTTTCAGTACATTAGCTTGTTAACAAATCCCATTTATCTTACACCTTGAAGAATAGGCACCACAATTCTCAGAAGTTAAGATTTTACTATGCAAATTGTATTATAAAGGGGCTTACAAAAACAACAAAAACTGAAAAGGTCAAAGGGCATGCTATATTGTTGATATACTACTCCTGTACCTTGGGTTTAATGACCTCCTTAGCAATGGATGATTATAATAACAAATACAAATACAGTATTATTTTAAAATGATCGCTCCTAGGTGAGAATATTCTCATTTAAAACAAGTGTGAGAAAGCAAAAAGTATTTACAAGCTTTTTATTGACAATACTGAATGCATTTCTTAGATATGAGGTTGGGTAAATTAATGTATTTCAAAGAATACAGCCTATGAAATGTTCCTAAGAAGTATTCTTGAGAATGAAGAGAGCAAGAAGAAGCAGAGCAGGAGTGACTATTCTCTGAGGTGTGACACAAAGACTCTTGACCACTGAAATCTAAACACCTTTCTTTATGAATCTGGCCTGTGAAGTCAGTCCTGAAGCTCAGTCTAAGGTTTGCCATATGTCCTTATACTTGAAACATGTAAAGTTAGAATAAAACAAATTCACAGATGTTTGTGTAAACAAAAACTAAACAAAAATAAAACAGAGACGATAGTGGTAAAAGAACACAGAATATTTAGTCCAGACTCTGAGTGTTCATTTCACCTACAGCACATTTTAACCCTGGCTAGTCGGTGTTTCTGCATCAGTCGTTTGTTGGTGTATTTTAGTCCTTAACACACTGCATTGCTCTCCTTTTAGTTTATCTCCCTCACTAGGCTATGAACGAACCAGTGTGTGGCAGCAAACTGGTGTGTCAGTCAAATGTTAAGGTTACAAATAGTTATAATGACAAAATAAGTTATTTCTAAAAATATGTAATAAATGCATGTGTTTTCATTAAGTCATTAAAGAGAATTATACTCCTTTACATTGTCAGATTACAGATTTTCTAATGTTTGACCATGCATGAATAAAAAAGTGCTTTATATTTAAATCTATATATTTCAGAAAGGTATTTATTTTCCAACAATAATAAATTTTTGATTATTTTTCCAACAATAATAAATTTTTGGAGAGTCATCAGATTCACAAGACAGATGTGGTAATCTAAATTTAAAAAGTTAAAGTCATTAAATAAACAACATAATGAAGATTAGATAAAATTTGGATTTATGTGCCTGGTATATTCCTTAGACAAAATATCTTATTTTCTTAATTAGTGGGACCAAAAATTATATTCACATTACATAGAAAATGATGACAAGGTTTTTTGAAAGCTGGAAAATGCAAAATACGAAATAAAGTTATTTTCTGAACTGAGTTATCTATAACACTATTGGAATGAATTTAAGAAATTAGATACAGGTCACTCAGTATCTGAAGTCAAAATGCCTCACTCAGCTGCAGAATGGTTATTTTACAAGCCTGCTAAGAAGTAGTAAACATTGTAATACGGGACAAATAAAATAAAGGAAATAGAATGGACAATGCTCAGTTAATAGTGCAGTAAGTACAAGTTTCCCATGTAAATTTTTAAAGGGGTTTCATTTTGATTTGTTATACAAATTTAGCATTTAATATATAACCTAAAGTTTTGAATATTAGGTTCCTTTATAAAAGTTGTTATTTAAATAAAATATAACACTTTCCCCAAGCTTCATATAGATGTTCCAAATCTACTACTATTTACTCCTGGTATGCCACAGAAATATTACTATTTTCTATATGGCATGATATGGAAAAAAGTTCATGAATCACTGAGTAAGTATTTCTGAATGGTAAGAATGTAGTTTATTATTCAACCCATGCCTAAACTATCCATAACTCTTGAAATATAGTAAATAGTCAATAAATATTTGATAAGTAAATGTAATGAATAAGTGAATGAAAAAACACCTCATTTTATTTCTATGAAAAAGGTATTTCCAATGACCATCAGCTGTGGATGGGTAGGGTTCTTTATCTATTTAAACTTTTTATTAAGAAAAACTTCAAACATATAGTAAAGTAGAAAGAAGTAAACACCCATATGTTTGCCACTTAGATTCAACATCTGATAACAATTTGCCAGATAATTTTCTTATGTTTGTGTAGATTTAATTAACTACTTAAAGCAAATTACATGAAATTTTGACACTATCTCCCCACCCCACCAAACACCAAATATTTCTGGATGAGTCACAGAGAGGTGAAATGAACATAAGAATCAGAACTAAAGAGATTTATTTCTTTCACTGTTCCCATATGTATGTCATCACATCTCTCTCTGTTTAATTATTTGACTTTTCTCAGTACAAACATCTGCACATTTATTTTATTCTAATTTTACGTATTTCAGATGACAGGGAAATATGACAAGCCTGAGTTTCCAATTTTACGCACATATGCCCCCCAAATAAGGACTTTGTCTTCCGTAATGACAATATCATTTTCAAATTTGGCAAAATAGTAATTCCTAGAATGATTTAATATGTATAATCCATATTGAAATATGCCAGTTATATCAAATATGAATTTTACGGATGGCTATTCTGGTCAAGATCCAATCAATGACCTGAAATATACTTCCTTAAGTCTTTTTTTAAATTTCAGCTTTAAATGAAACAGAATTGACATATAAAATTGTAAGATATTTAAAGTGTATATCATGTTGATTTCATATATGTATACATTGTAAAAAAAGAATTCCTCACACTGAGTTAATTAACATCTGTTAACCTCACACATTTATCCTTTTTTTTTTTTTGGTGAAAACTTTTAAGTTCCACTCTCTTGGTAATTTCAATTACCTGATACAGTGTTATCAGCTATGGTCACTGTGTTCACATTAAATCCTCAGAACTTGTTTATCTTATAACTGAAAGTTTGTGCCCTTTTACCAACTTCTCCTTATTTTCCCCACTCCCTAGCCCCTGGAAAACACTTTTCTACTCTTTCTTCAGGTAATTATAATTTTTTTCCTTTTAGATTCCACATATAAGTGATACCATACAGTGTACAGGATTGCTGAATTATATGGTAGTTCTATATTTAAATTTTTGAAGAATGTCCATATTGTTTCTCATAGTAGTTTCATTGACTTCCATTTCCACTACGAATGCACAAGAATTACCTTTTCTCCACATCCACATCAAAACTTATCTCTTGTTTTTTAATGATAACCATCCCAACGATGTGAGGTGGTATATCATTGTGGCTTCAACTTGCATTTCCCTGATGATAAATATTGTTGAGCATCTTTTCATGTATCTATTGGCTTTTTGCATGTCATTTTTGGAAAAGTGTCCGTTCAGTTGCCCTGCTCATTTTTTAATTGTATTGATTGTAGTTTTGTTGCTGTTGTTGCTGCTGCTGTTATAGTTTTGTTTTGTTGCTTTTGAGTTGTAGAAGTTATTTATACGTTATGGACATTAACCCCACATGAGATAAATGATTTGCAAATATTTTGTCCCATTCTGTAAGTTGCCTTTTATTGTATTGATGGTTTCCTTTCCTGTCCCTTTTATCCACTTTTACTTCTGTTATTGTTGCATTTGGTGCCAAATCAAAACAAAAATAATAGATAAATACATAACTGTCAAGACTAATGTCAAAGAGCTTAGCCTCCTAGGTTTCTTCTAGGAGTTTTATGATTTCAAGTCATATTTTCAAGTCTTTAGCAAATTGTGAGTTGATATTTATGTATGGTATAAAAAAAAGAGATCCAGTTTCATTGTTTTACATGTGGCTGTCCAGTATTTGCAATACCATTTATTAAAGAGATGATCTTTTCCCACTATATATTCATGGATTCCTTGTAATAAATTAATTGGCTACATTGCTAGATTTATTTGTATGCTCTGTATTCTGTTCCATTGATCTCAGTGTCTGTTATATCAATATCACATGGTTTTAATTAGTATAGCTTTGTGTTATGGTTTGAAATCAGAAACTGTGATGCCTCCATCCTTCTTCTTTCTCAAGATTGCTTTGGCTATTTGAGGCTTCTTATGGATTTATACAGATTTTAGGATTTATTTTCTGTGAAAACAGAATAGGCATTCTTGTCTCTTCCTCATCTTAGCGAAAACCTTCCTACTTTTTACAATTAAGTCTGATGTAAGCTGTGGGCTGTCATATATGGTCACTATTATGTTGAGCCATATTCCTTCTATACCCATTCTGTTTAGACTTTTTATCACAAATGAATGTTAAATTTTGTCAAATAATTATTCTGAATCTATAGAGAAGATCATAGTTTCACTCTTCATCTTGTTAACATTATGTAACACATTGATTGATTTGTTGATGTTGAATCATCCTTGCATCCCTGGAATAAATCCCCCTTAATTATGGTGTATCATCCTTCTAATGTACTGCTGAATTAGTTTGCCGATATTTTGTTGAGGATCTTTTTATCGACGTTCATCAGAGATATTAGTCCATAATTTTCTTCTCTTGTAGTGTCCTTATCTGATTTGGTAGCAGGTCACACTGACTTTGTAAAATGAGTCTGAAAGGGTTCCCTCCTCTTTCTTGGAAAGTATTAATTCTTCTTACAATGTTTGGTATAATTCACAAGTGAAGTCATCTGCTCCTGTACTCGTGTGTGTGTGTGTGTGTATGTGTGAAGTTTTTGGTTACTGATTTAATCTTCTTACTAGTAAAGGTTTGTTCAAATATTCTATTTCTTCATTGTTCAGTCTTAGAAGATTGAATGTTTCTAGTAATTTGTCCATTTCTTCTTAGTTGTCCAATTTGTTGTCATACAATTATTCACAGTAGTCTCTTATGATCCTTTGTGTTTGTATGGGATCTATTATGGCTCCTCTTTAACATTTCTTATAAGGTCAGTCTAGTGACGATGAACTCCTTTAGCTTTTGCTTGCCTGCAAAACCCTTCACCTCTCCTTCAGTTCTGAACAAGAACTTTGATAGGTGGAATATTCTTGCTTGGCAGATTTTTTTTCTTTCAACATTTTGAATATAATATGCCACTAGCTTCTGGCTTGCAAGGTTTCTGCTGAAGGTTTCTACTTAAGTAATAAGTTTTCCCCTTGCTGCCTTTAAGAATTGTTCCTTTAACTTTTGACAATTCAGTTATGTGTCTCAATGTGGATCCTTTGGATTTATTTAATTGGAACTCTCTGGGCTTCTTGGATGTAGGTATCTTCAGGTTGGGAAATTTTTCAGCCATTATTTCTTTGCATAAGAATTCTGCCCCTTTCTCTCCTTCTTTCCCTTCTGCAAATCCTATCATATGTATATTGATCTGCTTGGTGGTATAAGAATTCCACTACCTGTCTTGTGCTTAATTCAGTAATCTGTTGAGCTTTTTTCTGCATTTTCCAGTTCAATTACTATATTTTTCTGATCTGTGCTTTCTATTTGCTACTTTCTTATAAAGTACTTTGTTGAAATTCTTAGTTTGCTCATGTATTGTTTTCTTAACTTCAGCAAGCATCGTTTTCACTGTTACTTTGATCTCTTTATCAGCTATATCACTTATCTCTATTTCATTGTGGTCCACTTCTGAATTTTTATCTTGTTGTTTTATTTGTAACATATTTCCCTGTTTCTTTGTTTTCCTTGACTCTTTGTTGGCTTCTGTGCATTAGGTAAAAGAGTCACCTCTCCCATTTTTCACAGAATGGTCCCCTGAAGAAAATAAATATTATTCAGCCTAGCCTAAGCTTTTGGTTGTGTTTTAAAACTTTGTGATTATCCAAGCTGCCTTCTTTGTTCTCAGTGGTTTTCAGTAGGTGAGGGTGTGCTAAGACCTGTCAGTATCCCAGAGAAGAGAATCTCAAGTCTGCACCTAGATGCAGACTCATTAATAGCCAAACCCTTAGGCAGCAGCTTTAAAAATATGCAAATATATCTCTTTTAGGGAAAGACTGGAAGCTGGGTGTTTCTGTCTGTTTCCTCTGTTCTAAGCCCTTGGGGGATAATTACAGCGAGTTGCTGTGAGCCCCTGAAGACCTATTTCTTCATTATAGTTTTGTGGGTGTCAAGGATTCAAACCCCATTGGCTTTCAAAGTTAAGTGTTTTGGAGGCCTACAAATCAGGTGAAAGTCTTAAAAACTGGGGTTTAGATGTCGGGTCCAAACATTTTGCTCCTCAGAGAGAAGCCAGGAGTTGGAAGATAATTCCTTATTATATGTCACTGTGCCAGGGATAGGGTTCATGGCGGCAGTATGTCTCAGTCTTTCCCATCCACTGCAGAGTGGACAATTTCACATCCACCCAATGTATAGGAGACTCTTAGCTTCTGATTTATTTCAGAGAGAATTGCTCCAAGTGTAGTTGTAGGTGTGGTGTGTCCAAAGAAGGGGGTGTATTTGGGAGCCTCCTGTGCCACCATATTGGAGTGGAGCCTAAGATCTCAATGAAGTGAAATTTTAAAGGTGTTTGAACATTATTAAAAATAGTAATATTTATAGCACATTTAATTCTTTTTTATTCTTGTTTTTAATTCTTAATTCTTTTTCACTATAATTTAATAATGAAAACCCTGTTCATTTTCTAGAGCCAGTTATTAATATTTCTGGGTATGTCTGTGACTCTTAAAGATCATGGTTATTATATCATTATAATATTATGCTTTTATATTACAAAATCACATTAAGCTTTTATTTCTTATTTTTCTACTAAACAAGGGAATAAACCTAAAATCTTAATAATATTTTCACAAACATAATTCAAAGAATATAGGAATACGTATTTTGATTGCAAATATTTTATTGTGTATATAGTGTGCAATCATATTTGAAATATACTGCCCTACAACACATATAATATCATATAAAAGTATTCTATTTGGACAATCTATCATATAATAAAGCATAGTAAACTCAGGTCCTTCAAGTGGATGGACTGAATTCAACATAAAAAAGAAAAGCAATATTAAGATTTACCAAATAAATAATACATTTGATGTTAAAGCACCAAATATCCAAAATATTGTTTAAACTACTACCCTAGGGTGTGGAATTATCTGATGCTTTTAGAACAACATAGTTTTTTAATGATTTGCTAGTAAGTGACATTCAACCTATGGGACCTTATTCTCTACCTAAAACGTAAAGAAGAAGCTTTGAAGATAAGTCAAAAATGTAAGTTTCAATAACTATAAGTGAAGTGCCTGCAATGAAACAAGGAAACAGTAAGTTATAAGAAGTTAAGTCAAAAGGAAAAGTTACTAAGTGAGTTTATGCTGTAAACTTTGCAAGTTAGACTTACAGTGAGATGGATAAGAATAGGTAAACCAGAAAGCAAATTTTTTTTCTCCTGTCGAAAATCCATCACTGGTTTAAGAACTATTTAGAAGTCAATATAAAGTATGAAGAATTTGTTTGTCTTTTTTTTTTCTTTTTAATGCTATGGATACTTAAGTCAGGAAAGCTTTTTGAAGGAATTAACTGAGTTAACTCCTGACCAAGGACTCTTTTTGAATAAAATTATGCTTAGAAACCCAAAATGTCAGCCATTTAGCAGCTTTCAAGATCAAGAATTCTTAGTGATCTGGCAGAACTCACCAAACACAGGAGACCTGAACCTGCAAGGAAAACAAGAAAAGAGCATTGTTGACCTGTATAAGTGCACATATTCATATTCAAATGACATGGTAGATTAAACAGATGTCACTGAATCAAGGATTTTGTAGAATGTCAATCTATTTTGGTGGAAATGAGGTCAGAGTTTCAGAATAGATTCAGAGTTTCAGGAGTATAATCATGCTTCAGGTTTCTGAGCCCGCATCTGGAAAAAACCTTTAGGATATTTCTGCATTATCATTACATACCTCATCAGTATGATCTAGTTTCAAATTAAGTACATAAATTAGAAGCAAAATACCATATAAAGCAAAAACAAAACAAAACATGAAGTCTCACTTGAATTTGGGAAATGACATTATGAATTTCAGTGTGATTGGAACATGTCCACTAGTATTTTAAAATAAATTAAATCTCTTCTATATTATCTTGAGGATGATTCTGTTCATTTGCTATTACCATAGCACCCACCATAGTTCCTGACACCAGTATATTCTCATGAAATGCCTTTAGAGTGCAAGAGTGAATAAATTAATTAATTAATACTAAATATATATTTTCCCTAACTAGATAAAAATTATTCAGTGACCAACCATCTCTCTTTAACTGTGCATTAAAGTATAAAGTGGTTGTATTACTTTATGAATAGTTTGAATAGCTTAAAATCTATATTTCACTGTTATAAGCAAAATATGTATCTGCAAATATAATGTAAGTTTATGGTTATTTATCCAAGTAAAAAACATGGAATTCCTTAGGGAGTTTTTTGCTTAAAAAAAAACCTCAAGAGCACAAATATGCTAAAAATTGGTCTATAATGAAAGTAACACAGGTATTTTTTCATTTTAAGTTTTGTTTTTTGATTTGGTGATTTAAATGAAAGATTAGAACCTACTTTATTCTCTGTTTCTATGAGAGGGAATCCATAGAATATAACATATGTAGGAAGCCAAAAACAGATTAAATAATTATAACCATAAATGTATTATTTTCATTTTTTTCTATGTTGATTCATTATGTATGTTTTTTCCTAATCCTAGATTTCTAAAATAAAGTATCTCTCTTTAGTATATATA
>NC_043702.1:145534117-145538954 GCF_006229205.1 Suricata suricatta
TTTTTTTTTTTTTGTAAGAGTCAACTGTAAGTAAAATCACAGTAACCCTGAATGCTGAGATGTATATTTTAGTGTGGGTAAGCATGAGATATTTAATAAAGGAAGAGCATGGAGCAGTTGTGGGGGTCCAGGCCAGAACTAAAGAATTCTTAGCAGGAATAAACTGCCTCAGCCACATGCAAGTAACTCAACAGCAACAGGCTTCCACTTAAACCAAGAAATTATTTTGGGGTCTGGGGGCCTTTTTTTTTTTTTAAGAATACAACTTTTGCACAGAGTAATAACTACCTAGAAAAATATGAATTAATTCATCTTTGTCACATTACAGCTGTCCATAGAGAATGAAAAAAAAAAAGAAAGAATAAAGCCTCAAAACAATGAAAGCCTGGTAAAGTAAGATACAGTAAGAATTTACAGAAAGACCGTGCTTTGAAAACTCTCCTGTAAGTCATTGTCAGCATCCTTTCCCCTCTCCAGAATATGCACTTTAAAATGAAAAACTAGAGGTATTTATTGTATTGGGGGCATCCTGGGACAGAAACATTTATAAATATTTACTGAAAGAGAATACACTTTCTAAAGAGAATAACACACACTTACCTGACTCTTTAAGGGATTCCTGATTACTCAAAATAAAGTCCAAGAGGAAGTATAACCAAGAGGATGTGAGGGCTGACTTTGTATTCCACCAATGTGAGTTCCAGATCAACCAGTTTAACAGCTTTGACAAGTTACCTAACTTCTCAGGGCTCAGTGTCCTTCTCGGCTAAATGAGGATGCTAATAATCCTACTGTAGAGTCTTGGAAAGATTGAATAAGATAGTTACATCATGAGCTGAGTATAGTGTTTGGCATATAATAAGTAATTAGCATGTGTTGTTTTTACTATAATGGAAAGCAGAAGAGAAGTGATGGATTTTCTTTACTGAATACATTATAGTCACTTCTCTAACTAGCTGGGCACCATCAGCAAATCTATTATCTTCTCCTTTTCTTAGCTTTTGCCTTTGTAAAATAGAAGCATTTTATATACAAACTAGAGTTGTTGAGATAATCAAATGAGATGATGTATCTAAAATTGATTTATAACATTTCAAGTGATCTACTACAATTGCCATTATCTCACACTCAATGTACACTGCCCTGAAATTGAAGTCACCTTGGATTAAACTGAAGCAATAGCAATTGACAAAATAGAGACTGACTCTTTAAAGAGGAATATGAGAAAAGACTCCAGATAAATGCTGGGTTATACTTATTTTATTTCTCAAAAGATCTTTTTCTTTAATTCCATCTAAATGATTATTTTTGTATGAAATGAAATTCGTTTGGAATGCACAGGCATATTCCCCATATATCCTGACTTATGCTTTTCTTGAGGTTGTAGAAAATATGCTGTATTCCATATAACTAATAGCTCATGTTTTCCTTCTCAGATCAGTTTATGCAGTTTTCCTGTTTTCTAAGGTAATGAGGAGAAGAGCATGAATTATTTCACATCTGCAGGTAACATTAGGTTGCTGAATTATTTTCAATCTCCTTCCCACCAAGCCCCTTATCAGACTTGCACACAAGTAAAAAATGAGATTAAATTGAGGTTTGTCTCCTTTCATTCTCTTTCTATGCAGGGATGCTAAGAGGCAATGTAAGAATCAAGTGAAGAAGTAAAGTACTAGTGTTCAAATATTTCTGAAACTGAGCAATTAGCCCCTGAATAATTTAGAACATACCATCTTTATTTATTGTTTTAGTTTTTTCATTTTATTTATTTTGCATTCACATTACAAAAGGTTCGAAAATTATAAAGACCTAATCTCAGTATAAAGAATAGGATATACTGAGATAATTACTTATTGTTTTCTCAAGTGCTCAAGTAAAAGCGATTGATGCTTGAATCAGCTGTATTTCCGCATTATGGATATTTATATAGCTTAGTGCTGTGTTCTTTATAAGAAAAGGAATTAAAACTTCAAAAGAAGCTTGATCTGGGAGCTTGTAATTCAAGCTTCTTGGGACAAAAAGTTTGCACTCTGTGCCTATTTTTTATTTTAAATGAAAATACATATTTTCCCAACATGCCATTTCAGTTCCACAAAAAGAAGCAGTCACTTTACGGTGAAATATTTAAAAAGAACCTTGAACATTAGCCAAAACAGTGCCTTTAAGCTCTCTTAAAACAACTCAGATCGAGGACTTTATTTGCTCATTAGGCTTGTAAGGGGCTCAGGCAGACTTTTATAAAGAAAGAAAAATTCCTTTCTAGGTTATGACTCTAATAGCTTTGTGAATTATTTTAAAACAAAAGCTAAGGCAAGAGGGATACATGATTTTGAAAATAGCCCTAGAAAGACAGGTAGCATACTTTGAAAGAGAGAATTCAGTTAAGAGTATGGAAAGAGAACTTAAATATGACATAAATAAACTATACTGAATTTTTTAAAAAGGCTTTTTCCAGAGAGTGAAAAATAAATTTCCCAAGACTCTGTATGTCCAGAACTATACGAGAGTTGCATGTAGATCTGGAGAACCAGAATTGGGACAGACGCACTTAGTTCCTGGCAGCAATCATAAGCACTGACCATTCTTTGAGGTCAACATCCCATTCTAAATATTGAAAAGAAAGGGATTCCATGGTTGGTCTGAGATGAAGAAGAAGACCCCATAAGCTGAGTGCAGTATTAGAGCTTTGCTCATTCTTTATTCAGTGCCTCAACTCGACCCACTCCGGGCTACTCAGAGCCTTTCTATGTCAAGGCTAACTTTGATATTGCTTCTCTCATGGAAGTTTCACTATTTTCCCTACAAAGCATCCTTCCTTCGGTTTGCTTGTATCTCTATAGGGCGTACTTCATTAAACTGTCAATGCCTTTATGTCCTGGGCCTATGTCTTCATGTTTTAATGATTTTCTCCTCACAGAGAGCCTAATAGATCAATGTGCGTGGAATAGATGCACAATAAATTTTGGTCTGATCACGTTACATAAATTTAACCCAAATTTAGATAGAATAAGATGTCACATCATGATGTATTTAATATAAGCCCCTTGAGGATGGGGACTTCTGTGCCTTATTCAATTCAGTATCCCCAGTTCTTAAAGCTATGTCTGCATTATAGGAAGAATTCTATAAGTGGTTTTGTTTTGTTTTGCTTTTGTTTGTTTGTTTTATTTTATTTGTTTTGTTTTGTTGGTTTTTTGTGGGGTTTTGCATGAATGTCATTAAATGTGTGAATAATATTTACCTAACTTTTTTTGTGTGCAGTCAGAACTTGGTCGTATCCGGAGATGCTGTAGCAATGGAATATGGTGTTTTTTCTCAAGAAGCTTAATAGTCTAAGCATTGATACACATGACAAACAGCAGAAATAATAAGGTAAAGGAAGGTAATAAATACTGGAAATCAAATGCTAAGGTATCTGCCGTGAAAAGAAAGACTGGTAGATAGAAATTCTGGTAGATAATAATGCATGGTTTTCTGAAGGGAGTCCTGCAATGTACTACCCCTCACTCCAGAGCTTAAAGAAAAGGAAGGAGAATTGAAGGAAAGAAAAAGGATGAAAGCCAGGAAGAGAAAAGAACATGATCAAAACTACAGGATAGGGGCGCCTGGGTGGCTCACTTGGTTAAGCGTTTGTCCAGCTTTGGCTTAGATCATGATCTCACAGTCATGGGTTCGAGGCCCATGTCAGGCTCTGTGCTAACAGCTCAGAGCCTGGAGCCTGCTTCAGATTCTGTATCTCCCTTTCTCTCTCTGACCCTCCCCTGCTTGCTCTCTCTCTCTCTCTCCCCCCAAAATAAATAAAAAACATGAAAAAATGAAAAAAAACATAGGATGAAAACCTAGAAAACCATCACTATGTAGATGGTTTGAGTAAATTAAGAAATATAAAGAACATGTGTGCTTGAGTAATTCTTTGTGTATACTGATAAAAAGATGGAAGGGTTGAAGTCTGTTGTCTGGATAATTGAAAGCCTGGAGAGAAGCTGAAAGCAATAGTTAAAAATTATTATTTCAGCAATTTTATCTTAACTCTAAAGCACTGTAAAACAATCAAAATGGCCCCTCTGCATAAAAGAGTCTAGTAAATTTATTGAATAGTGGTAACAGTTAATGAAAAAGTATGGCAAACCCACACAAGTGGGAGCATTAAGGGCTCAGACACATTAAAAAATGAAGGATTGGGGGGTGCCTGGGTGGCATAGGACTCTTAATTTTAGTTCAGCTCATGATTTCACAATCATGAGATTGAGCCCCATATCAGGCTCCTGCCCAGGGATTCTCTCTGTCTCCCTCTACTCCTCCCCTACTCATGTGTGTTAATACACACATGTGTGTAACATCAAATCAACACAGAGATAAAGAAACAAAGGTTTTTTTTGTTTTGTTTTGTTTTAAGTTTTTTTAACATAAGCAATTATTTTCCATCATTTACACTACAGTAGTTATAATTACACTCCAAACAGAAAAGCAAAGTAAAAAGTCAAAACCCCAACTTCTATTTCATGTAATTAGACTTATACAGAAATTAGAAGGTTAAGTAACAACTAGTTAATCATCTAATTCCACAGCTCTCTGAAGTGGTGATCATTATATAGCAGCTTATCTATGGTACATTCAGGATAAATGATACAATTTATTACTTGCCCATAAGCTAAAACACAGCCTGCTTAATACCTTTCCTTAAATTCCACCTCTATACTACAGTATACTTGAAGTCCATGCAAAAAAAGTAGCTACCTTTTATATAGGAAATGGATGATTAAGTCTTTGGTGCTGTAAAAGCAACTTCATTTAAACATAACCACCCCCACCACCAAAAAAAGAAGAGGAAAAAAAA
>NC_043702.1:145539054-145691533 GCF_006229205.1 Suricata suricatta
ACTATGTATTAAATACTGCATGGTTTGCCCAAGCTAAGACGAAACCACATCATAAATCAATACGCATTTTGCATTTTCTTTCATTATCTACTCAAAGTCATGCCTACTGCACCTCTAAACATTTCATTAAATCCAATGATACAGCAAACACTCCCAAAATGAACTTAGATTGTATTGCAGTTTCACTTAACAGTATATAAAATGCTGTGTTGTGACAGGTATCAACTATCCATTAGATACTGAATCAATTTTTCTTAAGCACTACTAACTGCTTGCTTTTCTTGAAGCTAGATCATTCTGAAAATTTCCCGTTAGACCTATGAGTGCAAACGTTTGGTATCTGTCCTTCTCTGCCTGACTTATTTCGCTTAGCATGACACCCTCAAGGTCCATCCACTTTCCTACAAATGGCCATATGTCATACCCAAGAGAGACAGAAATGCATAGGAGCACCTGTACCCCAATGTTCATAGCAGCAATGTCAACAATAGTCAAAACATGGAAAGAGCCTAAATGTCCATCACCTGATGAGTGGATCAAGAAGATGTGGTATATGTACACGATGGAGTACTACATGGCAATGAGAGGGAAGAAACAAAGTTTTAGATGGAAATGGATTTCTGGGTGCTAAGTAGAATGTAATCATAAAATTTTATACCATAAATAAAAAAATGAGAAGTTCCTAAAGCCTCCAGAGGAAGAAAGAGAACAGAGAAAGGTCACCTTTAAAGGGAAAAGAATCAGACTGACATTAGCCTTCTCATCAGCACTATGAGAAGTACCAAGAGATGAAAAAAAAAAAACAAAACGTAACTACCAACAACAGCAAAATAATCTTAACATTGCAAAAGGTAAATAATCATGGGCACAGAATTCTACTCTTGGGCAAAGTATGGATCAATTTCTAAGGGCCATAGGAAGAAATTTTAAAACAATAAAGTGCTCTGTAAATTTACCTCCCATACATTATGTCTTTGGAAATTACTTACAAATATATTCAGGAAAATTATGATAGAAGATGGAAAGAAAAATATTTGGAGTATGTGAGTAGGAGAAAGCACTTGGGCAATAAGTTAGTGAGTCATAAGATTTTAAGGAAGAAGAACTGAGTAAATTCTAGAAAAAAAATGTCAAGGTTCTAGACAATGTTAGAGGCACAGAGAAAAAAATATTTCTTATATCAGCCCATAGGAAGAAAGTAATGAAATACCCTAGAAGGAAAGAAAATTTAAAGTCCTATGTAAAAAGCTAAAATATGGAATAAACTGAAAGAAGAAGAGAATTCCTTTGCAATGAACACTAGAAAGAATCTTTCAGTTGGCAGACGGGTGGTGGCATTAGACAGAGAAGGTGTTGTGTTCCTGGCACACTACCTGACTTTGCAGTGAACAGTATTTATCTAGACATAATATTATGTCTAGGCAATATATATCCATTCATAAAAATGTAAACACTGTTTTTATTTTCAGCATTTAACTTTTAGAGTCAGCACACAGCCAAGACATGGTAAATTCAAATGAAGTATCAGAACAGAATGAAAATTTTAACTTCTTTAAAAATGTGGAAAAATATTATAGTTGCCTGAAAATGGGATGTGAAGTAGGGAGGTACAGTGGGCTGAATGGTGGCCTCTAAAATAGTATGTCCAGTTCATATTTCCTGGAATCTCTGAACATTACCTTAAATAGAAAAAAGTGTGATTAAGAATTCTGGGAGGGAAAGCATATCCTAGATTATGTGAAAGGCCCCTGTCATCACATGTATCCTTTAAGAGGGAGACAAAGAAAGTTAAGAGACAGAAGAGAGGAAGCAATCTGACCATGGAGGCAAAGATAGAACTAATGCACCACACCTAAGGGACATGTAGAGCCATTAGAAGGCAAGAAATGGATTTTCCAGTGGAGCTTTCAGAGGGAGTTCAGCCTCGTTGATACTTTAATTTCAGAGTTCTAGCCTCCAAAACTGTGAGAGAACAATTTTCTGTTGTTTCTAGGCAACAAGTTTGTGCTAGTTTATTACAGCAACCAGAGAAAACAAATACAGATGGAGAAACTTGTACTTTGACACATATCAGACCTAAATGTCAAGTTAATCAAGAAAATAAGATACACACATACATGCACACATGTACACACCAAATAACATTGAAAGTGAGAAATGGTCCATAATGATCATTATGTAAAATATTTTAAATAATATAGCATTATGTATAAACTTTATTATGAATAAGTTTGAAAATTAGGAGGCACTAAGTAATTTCAAAGAAACCTGTATATTTCCCAAGATTAACCAACAAGCCCTTAGCTAATGTCATACTCAGCATTGAAAAGCTAAAAGCTTTTCCTCTGATATCGGGAAAAAGACAAGTATGTCTATCCTCATCACTTTTATTCAACATAGTATTTGAAGTCCTAGCCAGAGAAATTAGACAAGAAAAATAAATAAAAGGCATCCAAATTGAAAAGGAAGACATAATAGTCTCACTATTTGCTGATGACATGATATGATATATGAAAACCCTAAAGACTCCATCAAAAAACTTTCAGAATAAACAAACAGCAAAGTTACAGTGTAAAAAATCAATACACAAAAATCTGTTGCATTTCTATACCCTAATAGTGAATTATTAGGGAAAAAAATCAAGAAAACCACCTCATTTACAATTGCATCAAAAAATATCTAGGAATAAATTTAACCAAGGAGGTGAAAGACTGGTGTATTTAAAACGATAGACATTAGTGAAAAAAATTGAAGAAGACACAGATAGATGAAAAGATATCCCATGCTCATGAACTGGAAGATTTAACATCGTTAAAATATCCATACTACCAACCAAAGCAATATTGGATTTCATGCAATCTCTATCAAACTCCATTTTTCCTGGAAATAAAACAAACAATCCTAACATTTTTATGGAACCATAAAAGATCCAAATAGCCAAAGCAATCTTGACAAAGGAAAACAGAACTAGAGACATGCTTCCTGCTTTCAAACTGTATTACAAAACTACAGCAATTAAAACCATATGGTATTGACATAAAAACAGAAATACAGATCAATGAAACGGAACAGAAAGCCCAAAAATAAACCTACAAATATGTGGCCAACTAATTTATGACAAAAGAGCCAAGAATATGCAAAGAGGAAAGACAATCTTGTTAACAAATGATGCTGGGAAAATTACACAGCCACATGAAAAAAATGAAACTGGACCCCTATCCTACACCATACATAAAAATTAACTCAAAAGGATATAGTAACTTAAATGTCAGACCTGAAACCATAAAATTTCTAAAAGAAAACACAGGTGTTAAGTTTCTTGATATAGGTCTTGACAATATTTTGAGCCTGAAGCAAAAGCAAATGCAAAAGAAGCAAAAATAAACATGTAGGATTACATCAATAAAAGCTTCTACACAATAAGGAAAGCTATCAACAAAATGAAAAGGTGATATAGTGAATGCAGAAGATATTTGGAAATCATATATCTGATAATAGGCTAATATCCAAAATATGTAAAGAGCACATACAATGCAATAACAAAAATCTATTAAAAATAGAGGATCTGAATAGACATTTTTCTAAAGAAAAAATACAGATATGCAATGGGTACATGAAAAGATGCTCTACATCATTAATCATAAGGAAAATGCAAATTGAAACTACAATGATATTATCATCTCACATTTGTTAGAATGACTATTACCAAAAAGACTAGAAATAATAAGTACTGGCCAGGGTGAGGAGAGAAGGGAACCCTTGTGTACTACTGGTAGAGATGCAAATTGGGACAGCCACTATACAAAGCACTATGAAGGTTTCTAAAATAATTTAAAAAAAAGGACTACCATATGCTCCAGCAATTCTATGTCTGGGTATATGTCCAAAGAAAATTAAACACTAACTTAAAAAGATATATATGCAACCCTACATTCATTGCAGCAGCATTTACAGTAGCCTAGCAACGGACACAACCTAAGAGTCCACCGAGGGATGAGTGGGCAAGCTGTGGTTATAAATACATACACAACAGAGTATTATTCATCCATAGAAAAGAATGAGATCTTGCCATTTGTGACAACATGAATGTTAGGGGACATAATGCTAAGTAAAATAACTCAGATGGAAAAAGACAAACACCATATGATCTGCCTCATTTGTGGAATCTAAATAAATAAGTACATATAAAAACTAAGCTCAGGGGCACCTGGGTGGCTTAGTCAGTTGAATGTCCACCTCTTGATATTGGCTCAGGTCATGATCCCAGGGCTGTGGGATCAAGCCCCACGTCAGGCTCCATCCTCAGGGTGGAGCCTGTTTAAGATTCTTTACCTCTTTCCCCACTCATGTACTCTCTCTCTCTAAAATATAAATAAATAAATAAATAAATAAATAAAGTTTTTAAAAGCCAAGCTCAAATATACAATGAACTGATTGGTGGTTGCCAGAGGTGGGGGATGGGGGAATGGGAAAAATGGGAAAGCTGTTTTGTTTTGCTTTGTCTAAATAAACAGAATTTTTAAAAAGGCAAAAAATTAATATACTTAAATATGTAGGATTATATGACCTAAAATAAAGTCTCTAAAGAAAATCCATATAATATGATTTCATTTCATTTATAATTAAATACCAAATTAGAAAATGTGTATGTGTGTGCAAAAGTAAATTAATGTATGTAAAGTACATATTTAAATCAATAGAAAGATATTCTGTAAAAATATACCCCAAACTATCAAGTTTGTTTGTGCAATGACACAGGGTGGCACAGCGAGGGTGAAATAATGGATGATTTCCAAAACTTTCCCCAAATTCCATACTCCTTAAATGCTTTATGAAAATGAATCTCTTTGTTATTGGGGGGGGAAGAAACACATAAAGATCACAGCTAAAGCTAGATCAATAAATATAAATTCAGGAGACAGAGATCAACTTTGTAACAACTTGGGCCTGGACCCACCACTGGTGAGAGGACTCCTTTGACAAGGTCACCTCTAATGACATATCAGCTGCCACTTGTCACGCACTAACTGATCCAGGCACCAATATGGATTATACTGGTTAATTCTCATAAAACACTACATAAATGGATTAACTCACTTTACAGATGAGAACATTGAGTTTTAGAAAAGTTAGGTAAATTATTCAGGCTCATACATACACCTTGTAAGTGGAAGAAAAAGCACTAAAACCCAGATGGGCTGAAAACCTCTTTCCTTTTCACTGTGTTGTGGTGCAAAACATAATAGTCACTTGGGGAGGGCATGTATGTGAAACAGACTTCACTTAGGAAAATTTTGTTCTTTTCATTAGCTTCAAAAACAGGGGACAATAGGTACTGATACTGCCGAAACATGAGCACTAAGAAATATACAGATTTAAGAAAATTTAAAAATGGGTTATGAATTTATATTTTACTAAAAATCATGATATATCCCAACATTCAAGAGGTGAAACTTAAAAATTGTTTTATTTGTCTGGCCATTTACTTATAACCCTGGGGCTACTTTTATACTTTTATTACTAACAATACAAGAAAATTTCAGGAATGACACATTACATATTCAAAAATGACATTTACTGTTATTCTTATTGTCACTGATTAAAATGTAGCAAATTTACTGAGAATGAATTTTTTTAAGAATCTGAAAATATATGTTTTATCATAAGTCCAGGAACAGTAAAAACTAAAAGCAGGTCAGTGAATAGTATTTACTAAGAGTTTTTTGGGCATATAAGAATAGGTCACAAACAGGGAACTTTCAAACTCAAAACTCATACCATTTAGGGAAATGACTTAAGTTTTCTTATGATTATCAGGGGCATTTGTAAGAACTAATCTATGTTAAATTTTGCTTATGTTCATGAAATAAGCTAGATTTAGTTTTGCTTATGTGGCTTAAATGGTCTTGTCTGCTCAGGGAATTCTCAGATCTGGGCTCCATTTTGTAGTTAATTTTAACAAAACTATTAGTTACCATAAATCTCAATTCAATATTATTTTTTATATTACTTGACAACTCTCCTTAATCAGTCTATCCTTCACAAAATTCTTGGAAATTATAATTAATAGATAATCAATTTTTTTAATTTTTCTTAAAGATAGGCCAGTTACTGGAACATTAATTTGGTTTTCCTTCATACCTATGTGAATCTCAGTAATAAATCATTTTCTGTTTATTTTCATTTCTTATATCTCAAGTCCTAAACCTGCAGGAGGTAAATGAGTCTTAAGACTTTCGGTGTACACAATACTTAAGCTTATTATTCCCGGATTTGCAAAAACCTCTGAATTCAGAGTCTCTAATCATCTTGAGTTTGAGATGCTTTTCTTTAATACTAGAATTCTGATTCTAATAAAAAAACGTTAGCAAACATAGGATAGAAATTAGGATAAAATTCTCCCTGATCATTTATGTAAGTTTAGAAAACATAATATACATGTTCTATTACTTAGGGAAGCTGTGCACTAGGACAATTACCTCTATCTGATTCATTTGGCCAGGGCTTACTGAGTGGTAAGTGCAGGACATTTAGGAATACTGAAATTTTTAAGAATATTTTTTAAAATAGCAAATCAGTAATCACAAATTTCAAATGTCACCAAAGAATTGAATGCAACATAGTACTGCTTAAAGGCCACATTTGTAATTCCCCAGATATGCCTACATTTCATTTTATTACAGATATTAGAATAAAGTGAAAAAGGATATTTTAGATTTGATTTATATTAGCGATGGTAGCTAACACTCTGTCAAATACATAGAACACACTGAAGATATGGTTAATTTACATTTTCAGCATAATGAGATCCTTTTGGATCTCTTCAAAATTGCCTACATGAGAAGTATTTAATTTTTTTGAAGGGGGTCAGGGAGGACTAACAATGTGCATTAGTAACTAAGAGTCACTGACAGAAGGAGTAGATGAGGTTTGTGTAGAGGAAGCATTTGTGGCTTAGTATTTTCAACTAAGCCAGGAAAGAAAACTCTTTGATTTAACCTCAAACAGAAGTTTTGATTTTTAATTATGATAATGACGCTATTTAAATTAACTTCAAATGTATTAACACATATGCACTCTGTAGAACTTCCAGGAACTGTAAACACAAATGCTGATAACCTTCTCCATGACTTAAGATGCGTTTGTGCTGCTCATTCAGAGAAAGAGAATCTTCCACAAGTGGAGTAATAGCCTGAGCAGATTGCTCAGTTGCGAGCACACTTCTAGGAACAGTCAAACATGGGTACATGTTCCTGGAGCAGATACGTATTTATATATTGAGTGAGTTTCAGAAATGCCAAGTTTTAGGCAGCAAAAGACATCACTCTGTGTTCATGGAAAGGGGAGGACATTTAAAATAAAATAGATTTAGGAACTAATGTAAGGCAAAATTTGAACATGTACAGACTTTGTTATAGACCAGGTCCCCACTTCATGGTATGTTTAATTAAAGAGGAGAAACTTTAAAGGCTGAGACGTTAAAATTCCCTGAAAGTATAAATGCCTCTTTACTGCTTCACTGAACCCATGAATGGTTTTATGTAAGAACATTTAACATTTTTAGGAGCACTTACACATTATTTACTTCTAGAAAGTTCCTCGATTCTAAGTTAATACCATCCTATCCATTTAAAAAAATATATTTTTTAAAAGAATTGGACCAAGGGCCAGCCTGTGGCTAAATCTAAATAATGTGACATATCAAAGAATCCATTCAATCCTGGTAAAGTGGTGTGACACAGTCAACTGCCCTATGTAGGCTGCTGTTACCCCCAGTTACTTCCCCCACAAGGAGCTCCTCAGAGGAGTGAGGATACTGATGAAAAAAAAAAAAAAACTGTTTGGCAAGGTAAAAGGAAGTTAGATGTGAAGGAGACCATAAAGGAAATACGTTAACTCCTTGAGTCTTATCAACACCCAGAAAAGTTCATTCATTAATTCAAAGGCTCTGTCAAGACCCTGCATTGCCTACATTGGGAAGTTCCAGCTCCTTGTCATGGTATTCAAAGCACTTCAGAACTGGCATGCAAAGCAAACTGTAGTCTTATTCCTCACCAGTCCTTTCTTTAGACCCCCACACTTCTCAACTTTTGGATGTAGTGGGATGTAGTGTGTCAGTTCAGACACCTGTGAGATTTCTTCTTCATTCTCTGGCCTCTTCCTGAAATGTTGTTCCCACCCTGACGTTCTTGCCACCTACGCTACCCTCTTACAGGCCAAGATCAAATTTTACCACTTAATGGAACTTTCCTTGAAATTTAGGAAACATTAATCATTTAGTTTTTAGTGTAGTATTTAATATAGCACTCCTAACCCTTTTCTATATTTATGTGTTTTCTAACCTTCTCTGTCCAGTACAATGATATTATATTAATCATCTTCGAATCCTTCAAATTTAGCTAAGTATTTCTCAAAGTTCTCTAAAGGGTATCATTACATACATATGAAAAAAACATAATATGTTTGAAAAACATTCTATTAAACAATGTTAAACAGGTTTATTTACTATAGGACTTTTTAGAGTCCCCAATATGCTAACATATTAATTTATACATAATATGCTTGGTAACATAATATGCTGTATCTTACAGTTATCTGGTTATGGAATCCTATGGAGAAGAAATTTTTCCTAGAGGACATAATTTTTGTAGTTGCCTTCTTAGCCCATGGTAGATACTCCCAAAATGGTTGTTAAATAAATGAACAATTTAGTATGAGCCATCTACTTTATCATAGAGTTCAGATTTCTCTATGAAAATAAAATTGCTCAGTGGTTAACCTATTCACTTAGAAAATTACTATTTCTGCCTTTTCTGGGAAATGGGATATATGGCAAATCATATAACCTGTCTACATCCCTATTTCCTTATGTTTGAAGCAGGTAATAATCACCTTAATGCTATTTGGGAATAGTTTAGAAGTACTCCACTCTGTTGAAGTACAACTTGCAGTGAAGGCATATGATTATTGACTGAAGCCATTATAAAAAAAAATAACAGCTTGCTTTGGTTGGATAAAAAGACCTGGTCTGTGTCATTTTGTCTGAGATATAGTCAGTATTTTGGGCCATAATGAATAAGCCTTTCATTTTGGTTTAGTGGTAGTTCTTATATAGAGCAAACCATTTCCTTGGGGGGGGAAAAAGTCTCCTTACCCTAAACTGTCTACCATAACTAATTCTTTCAAAGTCACTGGAAAAAATAGACATATTTTCTGACTTTTGGTTTCTGGCTCAAGATCTCTCTAAGTTCCCTGAATATATTTAATTAAAACCTTCATATAAAAATCACATGAAACAGATTTTTGAAGCCCTATAATCTGGGCTATTTGTAGGAGCCATCACCTTGCTATAGACAGACTTCTTTTGGTGGAAAAATCCTCTTAACCAATTGCCAACCAAGGGTCACTTAGAGCTACGCTGTGCTTAGAGTTTCTCCAGGCCCAGTTTTACATTACTTCTTGTCTCACTGTTGGTTTTTCTTAGACTTTTAAGCTAGCCATTAACCCTCTAATTAAAATGCCTTTTAAATAACAAAAACCAAACCATTTTATTGAATCTTTTTGTATTTCTCACTCTACTACAAATTAAATGCATATTTCTTTCGGTTGCTGTTGTTTATAGAGATGTAATATTTTAGTTACTTCTTAAATGTATATTTCTAACCAGAAAGATTAAGCCAAGCATGACTATTTCACCAAAGGTGATGTGTTGACAAGAATACCTGACCTTAGGATATTTCAATTCCCCACCTGGAAGCTAAACTTCTAAATTGTTGATCTGCTGTCATGGCCTCTGTTCTCTGCATTTTCTGGGAAATGGTATCTGTGGGGAATAAATGTTGCAACAAAATAATATAACTTTATTATATTTGGTTAACTTTAGGGGTGGACATGTGAAACCAACATATTTCTTCGGTTGTTACTTAGCAAAAATTATTGAATTTGGATTCATTGATTCTTTCACTGATTATTTACTGAGGACCTACCCTGTGCCTGCCGCTGCTGTAGGCACTCAGGACACAACAATAACCAAACTGATCCAATCTCTTCCCTGAAGAAACTTACATCTTACTCTTTTAGCTCAGTAAAACATGCTTTTTCTTCTCTTCCTCCTCTAGGCCTAAATATCCCTTCCCAACTTTTACTTCCTGTTCTACCACAAAATTCTTCAATTTACAGTTTGCTTTGAATAAATTCAACTCTGGAATGAGACAAATATTAATGCTAAATTCCATGTAACTTAGCAAAGTCTCAGGTGATAACTTAAAGGGGGGAAATAAAATGAGTTCACTTCATTTAATGAAGGCTTAAAGTTAACATGTATATACAGTAAACTCATATATCCAACCATGATCACTAAATTAAATATAGCTTATACCCAGTCTCCCAGCCATCCAAATATTTCTTCCACAAAAGATGACCCTTTGTGACACTTTCATTCAAAACTATTTCTGCTACTTGCTTTAACTGATTTCTCATGTATAAAAATACACAGGAGATTGGGAGTTCATAGGGTATAATTCTGCCTCAGACAAATCCCTCTAGTACTGTCTCTGAACCTTGCTACATCACGACAGAAACTGTGTTAAAGGAGATCTTAACAACTTGTAGATTTAGATTAATAATTTTAGAGCTGGAAGAGACAGTAGGGATCCTTTATTTCCCATCTCAGTTCTCTTTCCACACATGTCCAAGCTGTATCTTCTTTATTCTGAACTGTTCTCTATCAACATAGAAAGTAACGTCAATAAAACTAACAATTTTGACTCCCTCTGTGCATCTCTGAAGCAGCATATTGTGATAAACCAATGGATCACTTACCTCAGATCAAACGTATTTTTTGTTTTTGAAAATATGTGAAAATTTAATTCCACAGAAAGATAATGTTTATTTTTCACATCTGACAGTGATTTCTTCAATCTACTAATTACATAAGCTGTTCAGTTATTTAGAATTATATCTTGAGATCAATCCAAAGCTCTGACTTTTTTTTCCTTGTTAGGGAATCTCTCCCTGTCCTCCCAAACTCTTCTCTTTAACCCCCTGAGGGGGCTAATTTGCTTTCTTTCCAAGTACCTTTCCCACTACTCTTATCCAACCCCAAGGATGTTTGCCTTACCAATTACTCCCACTCCTCAACTACTTGACAATGATAAATAAATGCTTTGATCTATCTGCCTTTGTATTTGCTAGGAAATGTATCACGCTTCCTTTAGAAAGTATAATTAAAGACTTGTTCAGTCAAAATAAAAGATTCCATAACACTTAGTCAAAGGAATGTAGGGGCATCCATAATTGACTGGCTAGTAAAGGAAGGAGTGAGCCTGCGTTGCGTGCGTGCGCATGCACGTGCACGTGCACATGTAAACGTTAACACCTTGCAAGTGGCTTAAACATTCTATTACAGATGGATGGAAAGGTAAGTCGCCTTTGGATATCTCTATATGTGCTATTTACCTCTACTGACAACACTGTAGCCCTGCAATTTTTCTAAAGCCGGTCTCTAGGTAAACAAAAGCAGCTGTGACAGAAGTGCCTAGATTTTGGATTGAAGATGTGCCAGAGGAAGAACGGATGGGAGGAGTGTCAAATGTTCATTACTCCTGTGTGATCACTTTTTACTGTGGTACAGCTGTCCCAGGTTGGGTTCTCTGGAAGCAGATGCTGAGTTTGGGGTGCACAGTGTTTATTACAAACATCTGTGGAAAGAAGTTAGAAAACCAGCATCCAGCAGGGAGAGAAATCAAACTATTCTACCTGTAATATGAGCTCAACAAAACCTTTTCCAAACCTACTCAACGCACCACCCTCCGGTGCAAGAATCGTGTTTTAGAGTGTCCATGTTGGACTGGAATAGCTAGCCCTTTATATTCATGGCCCTCTTACCCAGGCCTAGATTCTGACAGCCCTGGGGAGGAAAAGAGCTGGAAAAATGGAGGCTGTGTGTTGACAACAGCCGGGCAGCACAGTCCTTCCTTGAAAAGGAATCTGAATGGTACATTTCTGTGTCTTCCACAATGTCTAAGAGAAACTGGGTATAAATATGGACTTATATGCAAATAAATTCAAATAAAGAATGTGTCTCCAAGCTTGTCTTCACAAGTGTATCCAGTGATCATTCCCTGATGAAGAACTCCTCTTCAGCACAGCCAGCTAAAGAGAATAAGTAACTCATTCAATGGCATGATCTGAGGGACCATAATATGTCCTGCCCATCACTAAAACTTGCAGCTTCTACATATATCCAATAATTTTGCTGTAGGAGCACAACAGGCTGTCAACCTTAACTTAGGAGTTCTCTTGACTCTTAGGCATATATACGAGAAGCAATCTTCCTATTTGTTTCTTACTCATTTATACATTAACTCCCTTGTTTATTTATTATTTATGTAATTCATTTATTCACTCTTCTTTCCCCCTATTTCAAGAGTGCATCTGAAAAACCTGCAGATCATCCTCCTCATTTATAGATGCCAGAAATAAAAATCATGCAAATTTATCCAAGGTCTCACAAGTAATAACTATCTAAATTATTACCAGAAGATTTTGTGTTTGGACTCTTAATCCATTGTTACCAGAACTAATTCCTTCCAGAGTCTAAAACATTACTAAACTATAATATCTTAAATTGAAAATATAATCAAATTCACTCTATTTAACATTATCTTCCAAAATTCTCCATAATATGCAGTTTAAACCAAAGCCATAATTTATCTTCATATCAAATTATTTGCTGCAATTGAACAAATATATTTAAAGATACACAGAGACTTGTTTAATGTGTACAATATAGCAGTTAAATGCATTATTAAATCAACCCTCTTAATTTACTATGACTATAGCCAAATAAATATACTGAAGAGCATTATGTCATATTTTCAATCATCTTGACTATTACCATAAACTGTCATGGTCAAAGTGCTTGACAATGACTTGGACAAACATAACAGTAACTGAATTGATTGTATTGGTCACTCACCAACCTGTTTCTTTGGAATTGTAAATGTGGACTCCTATCCTTGACAGTCTAATTGCATCAATTCGTCTTAGGAAGAAAGGTATATTTGACCTTAGTTTTATTTATTCATATATTCTAAGTAAACATAAAAAATATTAGTATTACTACTGATTACCCTTTTTGAACATTCACTATATGCTAAAAGTTGCCCCATGTACATATAAGTAATAGTACATTTAATATATATTTATATGTGCATATATAGTACATTGGGATCCTCACCCACATCTTGGAGATGATTAACCGAACCTGGTATGATATTTTGCTCAGCGAGCACATCATCCAAAGTAGAGTTGTTAAAGAAACTCATGATTTTGGATGCTGTGAGTTCTCAGTTCATAGACAAATGGCTTTTCCTGCCATAGAAAAGATCAAATATTCTTAAAATAACAAATCAACCTGGGAAAATGGGTCTTATAAAAATAGTACTCTTCCATGACTATCTCTTTAGATAAAAAGTGTTGCATTAACTTGCAAGCTAATTGTTAGTCATCTATAACTTGATCCCAGAAATATAACATAGCTTCGTGCATGGATAATGTAGGAATTACCTCTATTGATTATATTTTCCAAAACTAAGATATTAAAATCTCATTGTACAGATAAGATATAAACAAATGAACATTTCACTAAATAAATAGCAATCAAAATAAGAATAAAGAAACTAGTGTCCAGTTATGGGTGAGATGGACATGAGGGGTGAGAAGAGAGACAGTCCTAAGGAAAGGAAAGAATATAGAGTGAAAGAGAGAAAGAAATAATTGGAATAAACTGCTCTGAAAATTTAAAGAAAAATTTGAAGGTGTGTATAAAATTTTGACAGGCACAAAGAGAATACCAGAAAGGTGGGCTGAGGCCAGAATAAGGAGTCTTTTCAATATGAGGTGAAGAACCTTTGATTTCATCATCCTCTATAAACTAGGAGATATTAAATGTATCTAAGTAGGACTAAAATTATCAAAGTAATGGAGTAGAATGTTTATTCTGGTAACAATGTGAAGGGTTGCTGAAAATGGAAGAACCAGGAAATTTAAGTAGGAGTGGGAATACTAGATTGGGTGTAAGAAATGCTGAGGCCTCTCCAAAGTGAGTTCTGGGTCAAGGGTACAGGATTGTGAGACCTACGGATAAAATGACTTCTCTAAATGTTAACCTTTTGAAATGCAAAGTACTGCTGCTTAAGTGGTTCTCAAGCAAGGACAATTGGCAAAATCTGGAGAAATTTTGGTTTGTCACATCTCAGAGGCCACTACTGGCATCTAGTGGGTAGAGGTCAGAGATGCTGCTAAACATCCTATAAAATGCACAGTACGGCCCCCACCCAGGGCCCCCAATCACCCCCCAACAACAAATTATTATCCGGCCCAGAAGGTCAAGAGTGCTGAGGCAAAGAAACCCTGAATTAGAGTGAAATGGTTTACATTGCTGTCCTTTGAACTGACTCTATTTGCTGTGTACTTTTTCTTCTCGAGAAGTTCATACTTCAATCGAAGCATAAAATTATCTTGTTTAATAGGTAGATAAATATTTCATAATAAATTCTAGTAGAAGAAGAGTGCTTTTTAAAAACATACTCATAAGGAATTATTGAGTGACATAAAGAAAGAATGACTTTTCTGGCCATCTTATGATGGTCACTTCTCATACTGAAACATCTCAACAACATTATGTAGGGAAAAGGCATAAAGAAGAGGAAATCCCAGCTATGCTTGTTCTGTGGGAACTGATCCATCCTCTATTTTTACACCAAATCAAATGCCTTTAATCATTCCACCTTCAACATTACCCAAGAGCCATGATATCTAAAGGAAGAATAAGCATATGAACGGCATTCCACAGGTTTTTGGTGCAATGTGAGACAAAATGATGCCCTGGACCAAAGTTGTATTAACATGTCCAAAGTCAGTCCCACTCATAGATCTCTCTTTCGCCCTTGTATATGCTCTTCCCATTCTTCCACAAAAGCCTCATAGATAAAGTACAGGAAAGAAATTAAGAAAGATCTGGGTTAGTAGTGGTTATGTTTCTCACAGGTCAAGAAAGTCCCAGGTCACTTCCATTTTCTGAAACCTCTGCTATATTAATGAAATGAGATGAAATAACAAATACTAAGACATGACTACCAAAACATATTTGTCTTTTAATTTAGTAATTTAGCAAATTGCTGCTTTTTGCTAAAATAATACAACATTGTTCATAGGAAAATTATATTTATGTAAGTGTTACTTTACAGTCTATCTCAAATAGTATGACCTTAGTAAGAGGACAATGAGACCCACTGTTAAAGTTGTACAACGAAAAATTTCTTCTTTCAAACCTGACAGTATGTCTCTGGAATATGTGTATATCGCTTGGAGACAATATCAAAATGTCCTTAGTTAATATTCTTCCTTCCCACCCAAATCCTCATGTGTTTTAAAAGGAAGAGAAAAGATGAAGTGAGAACTGGGAAATGGCAAATGGGAAAAGAGAGAATGTGTGACCGTACATTAGACTTGAAACGTGTGATGAAAGCACAAGAAAATCATGTTACAAGAAAGAAAAAAAGGTAGATATCAATCATCACCAAAGTGGGTGTGGATAGTTTTATTACGTAAGGGGGAAAATCCCAAACTGAAAAAAAATCAATCTGACAATTAGCAGTACTCTTTTATTCACTTAAACTGTTTTCTTTTTCTGAATTACTGTTTTAATTTTCTGGATTACCACGAATGGTAACTTAAGTACTAAGATTTGTGAACTTTCCCATTTTCATCATATTTTTCTAGTTCTGAGAAGACCAACATCCAGCCATACACATTCAGAGTATAAAAATCTCCCTTCCCACTATAACCTATGGCTGATTGGAGGCTTTTTCATAGCAATGTCTATTTGAAGCTGGCTCCTTACACCTGCTGATTTGAACAGACTATTTTGCTCTGTGTTCACCAAGAAGAGGTCCTGCCAAAAACTTCAGAGCCTCTACTGTTGCCCTTGCCCAAGTTTTCAATGATTGATTGGTTCATTCATACATTTGCTCATTCATTCACTCATGACAAGTATTTACCGAGCACCTGCTATATGTGTCAGGCAATATGTTATTTTAAGACACAAAAATAAATGTGTCACAAAACATTTTGCAACATAAGTTACAAAAAAATATCAAAATATAATCCTTATTAAGTGTTGGCCTGAGTAGACATTAATATCAGTGGATCTCAGTTCACCATGTTTGGATGTGGGTCATTTGTAACACACTTTCAATGGGCCATAGTGAAAAGTAATGAGATTTTCATAAGGCTAAGTACATTAAATTTAAAAGATTGTCTTTTATTTCAAGATTTATTAGGCCCATTATTTCTCTTTTGGGATATTAAATTTATTTTATTTATTAAGTCATGGTAACAAGAGATAGTAACATTTTTTTTCCATTGGTTTCTTTGTTCTTAAATACTTGTACTTGACAAAATAAAAGTTGATACTTTCTGTTGAACGGCATTTGTTGTTGTTGTTGTTTTATAATTGTGTGGACCATGAAATCTCAGTCTGGGAAGTACTGATTTCTACATTGAGGTCAGGTCTCAAGGCCTTACATAAACTCTGGGAAGTTGTCTGTTGTATCCAGCTGACAAAGTAGATATTTAATATTCCTGAGTACAAACACACTAAGTCCTGTCCACAAGTGTGATTACACCTTTTGGTTCTCCTGGGTTTTCAAAATATAAGCACATCCTTTTGTCTTTCTAATTACTTCCTGCAGGTTTATTTCCAATTCTTGTAGGTAGGGACTGTGTTTACACTATATTTAGCAAACATCTAAATTAGAAAAATGACCAAAGAGATTTATAATGAGGAGAATGTAATATATTCAGGATTAGCAAATTAAAAGTAAAATAGGAGATGATATTAAATTACCCATCTGTGCTGTTAGTGCCAGTAGCTGTACATTTTACCTGTGATTCAAAGAGATTTAAGTAATTTATCTGGGGGTTGAAGTCTAATTACTGGAAAGTTAAAAACCCGGTTTTGGTGATTGTTTTTCCTCTCCCATGTAACCACATATAAAGCCAGGTAACTGATCTCCAATGGGCTCCCTTGCTCACCTCACTTACGCTCTTCCACTGTCAATCCTTATACTGTCACCTTCACCCATGTGGCCTCACACTGTGCAGTGTCACTCTCCTATTTGCTCCCAGCCATGTCCACATAGTCTGTACATCCTTCCTCTAACTTTTCTTTAGATGTCTGTAAACATGTCTCCCTCCTCTTCAGAGACTTTAAGGACTCTCCACTGCTGCCCAGATGGCATTTAATCTCCATGGCCTATCATTTAAAGTCCTCCCTAGTCTAACACTACACACATTTCTGAACCTCCACCTCCAACTAAAATTTCTCTATCTCTGTCTCCCTCCCTCCCACCAGCCCCCACCCCTATATATTATTCATTGAAAGAAGAGTGGAAGGGAGAATAATATTTGTTGAATGTCTACTAGGTGCTAGACCAGTTTAAACACATTGAAACATTTATTCCTCGCCAGAAATCTATGAGATGGCTATTACTACCATTTTGTTTGCAGATGAGGAATCTGGGGCACAGAGACTTTCCAGAATATGTGAAAGTTTATAAAAATAATGAGTAGTTGGAGTTGAGATTCAAGTCTGTCTGCCCCTCAAACTTCTGCTCTTTCCACTATTCAGTACACTGTTCTTTTAATTTAGGAAATAAAACTTTGTTCCAGCCTGAAGTAATTACTAGCACTAGTTGGTGAGCAGGGACCACTTAGAAAAGGGACTGAAAGTTTCCCTGCAGCCTCTAAAATCACAGCAAATAATTGGCTATTCATCTGCCACTGTTGGGGGCAGCAGCTCAGAAATCCTAACACTTGACTGGGGAATCTTTGTAAGACACAGAGATCTGTTACCATTTCTCATGTGGTTTTAATCTGACATTTCAGTATTGGAGGAGAGAAGCCTCAATGACTGCATTTTCAATTGCTGGAAGCTCACAGCCTAGAATGGGAAAGTACCTAACAGCCACTTATTTAACCCTTCTCTAAACAAATGAAGCCAACAGGATCTGGTAAAGTGAAGTAAATTTTGTAAGGTCACACAGCTAAGAAAGAGCTGACCAAAGACCAAGAAGATTAACGATACTGATGTATGTAAAAATTCTCTATGATTACATGTCAGTATGAAACTTTCCTGAAACAGAGACCAATGAATGACCACCCAATTGCCTTGTATTACATAATACATGAATGTAGTTTAAAATATTTTAGATCATTTATTATTTGAAAGCTTAAAGTAGTAAATATGCTGAGGGTTGAGAAAGATGAAAGGCTGTAATACTGAAAAAAATTAATTAAATGTATTTGGAAAACTTAAGAATGTTATTTGAACAAGATCTTAAAGAAGTATAGGACACGTGTAGGATTAAAGGAAGAAATATCTGCATGGTACTAAATATCCGCCCTCCATTCATGGTGACAGTATTAATTTTGACCCTCTTTCTCTGTTGAGACCTCATATGGTCTCTGTGCCCCCCCCCCCTTGAACACAGACAGCACTCCAGGTGTCCAGCAGTAAGTGAAGTAACTTGGTACGTAAGATGAAATCTATTTTCAACACTGAGCTACCAATTAGAGAAAATGGGCCAAAAAGACATCAACTTGGGAATACACGGGCCGTTCACGGGGAGTTTGTCAACCAGGGTTCCTGAGGATAGACCACAATTAGCATAGTATGGACTTAACAAGAGTGAGGCTTTGGCAAAGGCTTAATTGAACTTTATTCTTTGATAGTGTCTTTCCCTTATTCTAAGTCATCCCTCCTAAAATCTCACAACATATTTTTAAGGAACGTTTGAATTCTTGGAATATTATTACCCTTTTTTCCCTCAGTGAAGATGTGGTTTCATCTTTCCCTCCCACTTTTTGAATGAGGCAGTTCTAACCATTAGAACATGTGCTGAATGATCTAGGTGGCTCTTGGAATCACTTACAAATTGAAGCACTCAAACAATTTTACATCAATCTATTCCTCAGTGTCTGCACATGTAAAAGTAACACAAGTAAAAGGCTCTCTCTCTCTCTTTCTCTCTCTCTTTTTTTTAAGAGCATGTTCAGCAGCTTCAAATTTCTATGCATTATACATTCTGGAACCCTGATAACTTCCAAATTGAAGTACTCTGAAAAATTTGAAGAGCTTGAATAATTTCAAATTGCCCTGTACATGACTCAGAGCTTATATACTCCACAAATTGGAGAACCCTCTCAATTTTGAAGCATTTCAATAATTTTAAATCAAAGCATGTATATCCCGATTTAATTTTGTATTTGAATTTTGACTTAGAGTTACCTCACTTAGGCCAACTGAAACATAGAGACAATCTTCATTCTGAGACATTTTTAGTAACTCACTCTGATTTTGAAGGATGGTTTTAGTTCTGTTTCTCTTTTCTGTTTGTGACTGAATCAGCATAGCAAAAGTATCACAGGTTGGAGAGGTATGTTTGCTCCACAAACAACTTAACCTTGACTGTGTTTGCTACACTTGAATTTGAAAATGTTAATACAGCAATGTGCCTCGTTCAAGAAAAGTAAAGCCATATTACCATTAAGGCTGACATTTGGCTGTTGCACTAAATATCACAACTGGCGAGATCTGACAGGAACAAAAAAGCTGAGCCTTGTTCTTAAATTGAACTAGCTATAGAAACTAGAGATGGAGACTAGGAAAATTCAAAATGTGTGGCACTAGACAAGCTTTTATTTTTAAAGGTAAAAATTGTTGAATTTAGGGTAAAAAAGAACCCCCGAGGTTGCTTATCAAGTCTGCAGGGTTACACTACACGCCTAAATGAGGGAATAAAAGCTCTGCACATTGTAATTTGGAATGCACTAAATTAGCCAACCTCTCACTCCCTCCACTCCCTAAAAAGTAAAGATGTTTCAAGTAAAAGCAAAAGAGTCTGCCATCAAATCTCACAGAATAACTCCATGGGAATTCTCCACATGAAAGATTACAGGATATGACCTGTATGATACATCGCCCTACACAGTCATAAATTAAATTTACTGTAACAACCATACAAACAGAGAAAAAGGAATCACAGAGCCAAAGAATAAAAGCAAGACTAAAATTAAGCGTATTGATCATGTGCCTCAGAAGTGAGAGCACAAAACCATAAAGTGATTAATAGTATTATTATTAGAGGAGTTCACTCCGTCTCCTATATTCCCAACAGAGCATTGACATTGTTTTAAGTGTTCTACCAACAACAATTTTTTAATGTATCTTCCAAGTGCTTTGTTTCCTCTTATTGCTAAAGCATAACCAGAAATGAGACTTAATTCAATATAAGGATTTATGTAAAATAAATATATGTTTAAATTTCATGTGCAGTAGAGGAAAGCCCACCACAGTTCATCAAATTCTGTAATATTTTTTGGTTGTTTTCCTTTTATATGGACGTATAGATGACGTAGTGGAGTTTTGTCTAAGTAAACAAGAGTAAATCAAACCCAGACCCCATTCCCCAAACTGAGAAGATTAGAAAATGTTCTTTCCCACCCTGAGCTCTCAAATGAATGGTCATGGGTGCTTCTTAGCAGCTGGGACAAGGGGAAAAAAAAGATACATGGAAAGTATACTTCTGTTTTAAAATAAAAGTAAAGACTTGATTTTAAGTAGAGGTTAGGGTCAGGCCAGGTCAGACATTTGATTCCCTGGGTCAGGCCTCTTCAGTCTGTGACCTACCAAGAGAGGCATCATGTTCTAACTCTTCTCTGACAAAGGCAGCAAAAACAAAGCATTTTAATACAATCTGGACTAATTAGGCTTCCAAGTTAGAATAAAGGGACACGTTAAACAAAAAAAGACATAAAGGCTTTCTTATTTTATGGCAATTAAAAAGTACATTGTGATCAAATAATGGCAAATGTGAAAAGTGGCATGAAGCAAATTATCCTGTTTTCCAAATTTCAGGAAAATCATTTTTCCAAGCTAATAGAATTAGCCATCACAAAGAATGCTCAAAACTCTGCTATTTTATATGCCAACAAATCCAACCATGGAAAAAAGAAAACAGAATGAACAGCCTCAAGATGAAACATAATGGAAGAGGCTCATTGGGTGGGGGGGTTGTATTTGGCCCATTATTTACAAGAGAAAAATTCCTTTGTTAGCTGTGTGTCTTGAACAGACTTTACAGCAAACCTGACAGACCAGTCTCTGACCAAACAAAACCCCCCTGTGTTTGCAGGAATTTGTGTACATTTAGAGATCTTGGTTGCAGACCACATTATTTGCAAAAAAGAAACTCTTGTGTATGTTAATAATAAAAATTGTACATAATTGATAGATAATAAATATTCTACCATAAGATGCATGCACTCCTATTTTGAAATTTGAGAATGTCATGCCACAGAAACTTTCTCATGCCTTTGAGGCATATTTAATACATGTGAATTCAAGAAATGTTTTGTCCTGTTTGTCCTGTGAAATTCATATTATGCTAATTATATTTTTTAGCAAATGACAGTATTATCTTCATTATCATATTATTACTGAGTAAAATAATAGAGGAAATAAGCTTTTTAGAAAATACTCAACATACAGTATAACTACCCTACTACCCATATGCATCTTTACACAAAATGGCACTGCAAATATTTTCAAGAAACGGACAAAAAAATTTAAAGGTTTATTTCTCTGGTTTCATTATTTCTTTTCATATTCAAGCTCTGAATACTTATTAAAAGTATTGGTTCTTTTATTTCTTCATTTTTCTGAGCTGAGCTACAATTTTAGTTAAACCTACCAAAACAGTTAAACCTCACTCACTGTGGGATAGTCTCCAACAAATGTGTTGATGTGAAGGGCCACGCTGTCATTTCTTCATTACATGGTTCAGTTAACAACATAGAAAGAGCTCACAACTCAGTGATCTAACATAGACTCTCATGTTTTTTCACACACAACAGAGTTGTTTATAAATACAGTTGACACAACATAAACAGTAGCCAATGAAGTAATGATCTCCTTTCTGTAAAATGCATACCTATTCTTATATTTATATGCTCGACATAGACAAAGACAGTAAGTGATTGTAAAAAGGAAAAAGATAAACTAAAGGAACTTTTGGAAGGCAGAAATAAAGGTCTTTGATATGAAGCGAACACCTGTGAGAAATAAACGGAGAAATCAGCATTTAATCAAAAAATTTCATAGACAGATGGTTGATATTAAAACAAAAGAATGAACTACAAATATAGCCTGAGCTATAAACAACATGAGCAAAGTGTTATGTATATATGTGTATTTATATTTCATTTCCTTTGAAGATGGAGAGTTAGTAATACAGTTGAAAACCAAGAAAATAAGGCAGTGGACATGAAGAAGGACTGAGGGGGGCCAACGAAGAATCCAGAGAATATTTTCTTGGATTCTTTACAGACAACAATAATCACATCACAGTCTCAGGTGATGTTTTGATTCCGAGTTCAGCATTTTCCTTTCAGCTATTGGGCAAAAGAGTTTCCAAGAACAGGGAGGAAAATCTGGCATCTTTTTGGAGATCCTCACCAAGAAAAACTTCTTGGATTGTCCATGGGCCTACTGGAATACTATCTTGCCATACCGTATAAAATATTTGTGTGATACAAATTATTCAGCTTGTGTATCCTTGCTTTGGGAAGTCATATATATATTACACTTTGCTTAAGTAAAAAGAAGAAATCTTATTAACATTTTGTTGACACAGTTTGCAGGTCAGGTTGGAATACCTTGCTCTGATGCAGAGATGAATATAAGTAACATGAATAATTCATGAGCCTATTATATGCTGTGTCAAGAAAAAAGAAACAAAAACCACTTCCAGTTTAGATACTATTGGTTCAGTGGTTTAGTGGAACTTCACAATTTAGAATTTCAGCTCAATTAGTTTCAACAATCAGATTAACATTAGCATTAGCTCATATATATTAGCTTTTCTAATATAACTAAGCCTAGAGAGTTGATTTAAATTTCATCATATGGAAGTCTCCACAATGACAATAATATCTTGAAATTATTAGGTTGATTTTAATGAAAGAAATTTGTAATTCTTTACAAACATTTAGACCATTAATTACATTTTCCAGTGAAGAACCAACAGCAAAATGAAATGCCATCATGCTGCTTATTTTAACTACTCAGGGCTAAAAGAAAGAATGGGCCATGGGAAGAGACAATATAGTGTGACCTTTACAAGCACTGAACATTTTCCAAAATTCCTCACCTCTTCAGCTCTCAAAAACATTTTCCTAAAATGATCATCACTCTATAATCTAAACATTAGTCAACCTATTTTGAATATCAATTTGGAGCATTTTAAATATATTAAAATGTCTCTCTAGAAAAAGAAATATATTAAGATATTGTGAAAATGTGTTAAGGAAATCTAATTCAAATTGGAGTCGGGAAGCCATGCAGGGAGTTCTTTCATGCATATACCACTCTTCACAGCGTGCATAGTCCAGCAAGAAGAAGGAGAATTTCCTCTGCCTGGCAACAGCAAGCTTCAGAAACCTGGCAACAACAAGCTACCCTTGCCTGCAGCCAATGAGAGATCACTACCCTTCTAAACATCTACAGCCACGGAGGAGCCACCAACACTTCCAGCTCTCATTTTCCTCCAATGAACTCTTGTTCCAATAGTCCTTCCCAATTCCTATATTCCTCTATAAAAAAAACATGCTCTCCTCTTTTTCTCTGGACTTGTCTATCATTCACCATGGTTTTCTTGCCCTGAATGCAATTCCTCTGCTGTTCCCAAATAAACTTGATTTTTCTGGCTGCATTGCTTACCTTTTCTTTTAAAAGCTTTACATTTCCAATAACCATAAAGTCTTTAAGGTAAATTAGTTTACTAGATTATTTAGTCAGTTATTTTGCAAGTTCCAGAGATAGATCCATTTTAGTGTAAGTGAGGAAGTCTAAGAATGATGTAGGTAGAGGGAGATTAAGAAGTCAAGAGACTTCATGGAGCACAACATATTGTCCCTCTATTAAGAAGGAAAGCTATTTCAAAGGAGAGAATAGAAATTACCACAAAAAAGTATAAGACAAAGAAAACATCTTAGTAAACTATTCTGTTTGTCTACTGCTGCATAAGAAATCATTGTACTACATAGTGGCTTAAAACAACCACATTCATTTTACTTTGTCTCACAGTTGCTATGGATCAGAAATTTGGGAAGAACTTGAAAGTGTGGTATTGTCAAATTATGGTAAGAATATTGCCATTATATCTATTGTAAAATGTTACTATTATATCTTATTTTGATGAGATTAGATTAGATTAGATTCTTCTAATTTTCTTTATCCTAAGTCCATGCTCATAAAATAGGCTTCTGGTTTTTAGTTTCTCAGAATCAGTAATAGAAAATGTCATTAGAGGAGATATATCATGAGAAGTCCATTCCCTGTGATGACTTCTCATTTCAGATTTAAAAAACTAGAATTCTGATTCTAACCTGACTCCCAAGTTACCACGATTAATGGGAATGAAAACTCTAATCATGTCATTTCAAGTATTCTGTTTTCTTTAATCATACTACTTCTTATTTTAAAGGAGTAAATTGTTCTGCTTTCATATGTAAAATCTCATAAGCTTGGATATTTCCATTCAATAATCATTTACTACTATTTCCCCTGCACAGTACTATAAGTTCTATAACATAGGGATATATTAGCACGTTATAAATATGACTCCTATTTTCATGAATCCCACACTCTGGAGCAAGGAGACAAAGTAAACAATGATTTTTTAAAAATCAGATGACAATAAGAAATATGCAGAAAATTAAAACATGATGATGTAATAGAAAGTGCTGAGTGACTAATTCAGATTAGGTGGTCAGAGAGCCACCTCTGGGAAGGTTACTTTAAAGCTGACCCCTGAATGACAAGAAAAAGCCAGTCATGACAAAATTAGGAAAAAACAAAACATCTCAAGCAGACAGAATGCATAACTACAAAAGGGTCAAGGTGAGAATGGGCTAGAAGATCCAAATATAAGGATTATATTGATGTGTTCAAGAAACAAAAACAATGCTAGTATGTGTACAACATAAGAGAAGTAGCACAAGTTCATCCAGGGCTGGGTAGTGAGAGTCAGGAGTGTTTCTGAATAGGATGGAAGCTATTTAAGGGTTTATGACATGAATGCATTTATATTTAGAAAATCTTAGCGTATTAGAGAATAGATTATTAAAATATGAGTGAAAGTAAGAAGACTAGGGAAGAAACTCTTAACAAAAATATAAGAAATGATAAACAAGGAATGATGTACAGTAAGACAAGGGGTGAAAGAAAGTGAAAAACAATTTAGAAAATATTTTGATGGTACATCAACAGAACTAGTGGATTGAATTCTAATGGATTAAATATAGAGAAGGTTGAGAGGAAAGAAGGAAGAAAGATTTTTGACTGGAAAAAATCCTAGGTTTTTTGCTGGAAAACTTGAGTAGTTGGTTGTGTCATTTACCAGTTTAGGGAAAGTTGGGAAGAAGCACATTTACAATGTGAAGTTGAGAGAAAGAAATAATTTTCTTTATGTTAAATTTTAGATATGAAAGTAGAGAAGTTAAATCAGTAACTCTATTTGTGACTGGAATTTCTTAGAAAATTTCAGAAAGAAAGTCCTGGGAATACATGAAGGAAGTGGACACAGAACACATTAGAAGTGCTGGCGCCTGGGTGGCTCAACCGGGTAAGCTCTGACGTCGGCTCAGGTCATGATCTCACAGTTTGCGGGTTTGAGCCCCGCATCGGGCTTTGTGCTTCCGATTCTGTGTCTCCCTCTCTCTCTCTGACCCTGCCCTGCTCCACTGTCTCTCTCTAAAAAAAATAAAAAATAAAAATAAAAATAAAAAAATTTAAAGTGCTGTCTTGTCACTATAGCAAGTGACAGGATAGAAGATCAGAGACTGTAGACGTATAAGCAGATTAGTTTGTGGGCGATTAGAAGGTGGGAAAATATGAGAATTCTTCTAAAATTTCTTTAATTTCTCAATGAAGTTTAAGACAGAATCTCAATCATGTGCCGGAATCAAAGGCAGAGATTTGATATAGGGGCTTAAAGGGAAAATTGTGGAACATTAATTCTGAATAATGTAATAGGACTGTAGGACTATGTTTCAGCTTATGGGCAAGTAATAAATTGTATCATTTATCTTGAATGCATCATAGATAAGCTGCTATATAATGATTGCCACTTCAGATAGCTGTGAAATTAGGTAATTAACTAGTTGTTACTTAACCTTCTAATTTCTGTATAAGTCTAATTACATGAAATAGAAGTTGAGGTTCTGATGTTTTACTTTGCTAATCCATTTGGAGTGTCATTGTAACTACTGTATTTTAAATGATGGAAAATAATTGCATATGTTAAAAAAAATAGTGTTATATTCTAAAAAAAAATAAAAAAATAAAGTTACCACACACAAAAAAAAAAGAAATCTGTTTAGAAGTTTTTAGCGAGACTAATTGGCTTGTTTACATGTTTTTCATTTCAATGTTCAACTGCTCTAGTGCAGAAACAAGGTAGGCAGAGAAGGTAGATTTTAGTAGGTTTGGGGTTTTATCTGGTGACAATGACAAAAAGAGGTAAGAGCAAGGTCAACAATGGGATAATTAAAAGAGGAAGGTAATGCACTCAGGAGGACACAATGAAAGTGCTGGGAGAACAGGGAAGGGTAAAAGTTTGGGTCAATTCAGGGATACTCAGGGTAATATGGGGATGTGAATGAATTCATCAAATTATACGGTAGTGCTTGAGTTTCTACTGAAAACTAAGGTAAAGATGAATGAGAAGACTTTTGTTAATCTGAAGTTTCATTGTTAACATACAAAAGTATCATGTCCCTAAGAGATACCATTTCTTTCCCTTGTTGGAAAGAAATAGTTGCTAGAACTACAGTATCATTGGAGAGGCACCTGGGTAGCTCAGTCAGTTAAGCTTTTGACTCTTGATATTGGCACAGATAGCAATCTCACAGTTGTGAGATTGAGCCCTGTGTCAGGCTCTGCACTGGAATTCTACACAGAATCTGCATTGGAAGTCTCTCTCTCTCTCCCTCTCTCTCTGCCCATTCCCCCCCACCCCCCCACCAAAGTAATAAATAAACATTTTTAAAAGTATCATGGAATTCTTGGAATGTAGGATGAACCTTTTGATGTCATGTAGCCTAATTCAATGGATTCTAAAAGGACTAAAAATACTAAAATAAGTATAAGTGCACCTGGGTGGCTCAGTTGATTGAGCATCTGATTTTGGCTCAGGTCATGATCTCATGTCATGGCTCGTGAGTTCCAGCCCCACATTGGGCTCTGTGCTGACAGCGCAGAGCCTGGAGCCTGCTTCACATCTGTGTCTCCCTCTCTTTCTGCCCCTCCCCTGCTTGTTCTCTGTCTCTCTCTGTCTCTCAAAAATAAATACATGTTTAAAACAATTATAAATAAATAAATAAATAAATAAATAAATAAATAAGTATAAAAATAAATTATAAATCTCTCCAGTCTGGTAAATCCTGTAATTCACTCCAGCACACAACAGCCTTTTACGACAGCATGTACTTTTTTAGAGACTAATCTTAATTCTCTGCTGTCATGTAACGGCTCACTTCTCTTCTATTTGCCTTACTGGAGATTAAATCAGTCTTGCTGCTACCATCTATCAGTCCTTGGGCCTAAGTTGCTCTGACCATTTAGTTGTTTTAAACTTATATCCCAGAAAGGGTTTTTATGGAAACAATATTTTCTGAGTTTTTGCATGTTCAAAATAGTTTTCCAAGGGCTTTTATACTTTAAGTTCAGTTAGGATGGAAATAAAATCTTGGAGTGTGTATAGTGTGTGTGTATATATATATATATGCCATATATATTGTTATATTTTAATGCAGTAAAAATACATAACATACAATCTTCCATTTTAATCATTTCTAACTATATAATTCAGTAGCACATTCACATTTTTGCACAACTATAATCACTATTTACCTCCAGAACATTTTCATCATTGTAAACAGAAACACTTAACTCGATAACTCCCCTTTCCTTTTCTACTTCCCAGCCTCTGTTCTACTTTAGTGTACCTTCTGCCTCTATGAATTTGCCAAGTTCAGTTACCTTACTTAAGTGAAATAGTACAATACTTGTTCAGCTTTTTTCACTTAAAAAAGTGTCTTCAATGTTTATCCATGTCATATCATGTATCAGATCTCCATTCTTTTTTAAGGCTGAATATATTCTATTATATGCATATGCCACAATTTGAATGAACTTTTAACCATGCATCTGTTAAACAGTTGGGTTGCTTCCTCTTTTTGACTACTGTGAATAATGCTGCTGTGAATATTAGTGTATAAATATCTGTGTAAGTCCCTGCTTTCAATTCTCAGGAGTATATATTCAAAAACAAAATTGTTGGATCATATAGTGATGCTATGCTTAATCTTTGTGAGGAATTATCCAAACCATTTTCCATAGCAACTGCACCATTTTACATTCCCGTCAACAATGTACAAGGATTCTAATTTCTCCACATTCTCATCAGTACATGTTTTTTATTTTTTTATAGTAGCCATCCTAGTCATTGTGAAGTGGCATCTCATAATGGTTTTAATTTGCATTTTCCTAATGACTACTGATGTTGAGCACCTTTTCATGGGTTCATTAGCCATTCATATTTGGAAAAGTATCTACTCAAGCCCTTTGCACATTTTTAAATTGGGTTGTTTATTTTTTCTTGTTACTGACATTCTTTATATATTCTCAATAACCCTCATCTGATACATGGCTTGAAAATATTTCTCCCACTCTATGGGTTGTCTGTTCAGTTGTTCATGTCCCTTGATGTATTAAAATATTTCATTTTGACAATTCCAACTTTCTATTTTTTATACCATTATCTGTGCTTTTGATATCATCAAAAAATCAACACCGAGTCCAATATCATGAAGATTTTCCACTATGTTTTGTCCTAAGAGTTTTGTAATGTTAGGTCTTATGTGTAGATCTTTCATTCATTCTGAGTTAAATTTTACATATGGTGCAAAATAAGGATCTAACTTAATTCTTTGCATGTAGATATACAGTTTCTCAGCACCATTTGTTGAAAAGACTGTCTTTTCCCCATTGAATAGACGTAGGACCCTTGCTGAAAATCAACTGACCATATATGAAAGGGTTTAATTCTGGGTTCCAAATTCTATTCCATTGATCTATATTTCTGTCTTTATGTCAGTACCACACTGTTTTGATTCCTGCAGCTTTGTAATAACAAATTTTGAAATAAGGAAGGTAAGTTCCCCAACTTTGTTCTTCAAAATTGTTTTGGTGATTTGGATCCATTAAGATTCCATATGAATTTTGGGATAGGTTTTTCTATTTCTACAAAAAACATGTTATTAGGATTTTGATAGAGATTGCATTGAATCTGCTGATCACTTTGGGTAGCACTGTTATCTTAACAATATTAAGTCTCAGTCCATGAATATGAGATGCCTTTCCATTTATTTATGTCTTCTTTAATTTCATCTGCAATGGTTTTTGTTTTTCTGTATGCAAGTCTTTTGCCATATATATTAAATTTGGTTAAATTTATTGCTAGTTTTGATTCCTCTTTATTTTCAACAAAATACTGAGTGATAATTTTAGTACTGGTGCTATTCCATTGTGTGGGAATTGCGGATATGTTCTTTGTGACTCTTTCTCTTTAATGTTTATTTATTTATTTTGAGAGAGAGTGCAGGAGGGGGAAGGGGGAGAGAGGGAGAAGGAGAGAGAGAGAGAGAGAGAGAGATTGAGAGAGAGAGAGAGAGAGATTGAGAGAGAGAGAGAGAGAATATCCCGAGCAGGCCCCACACTGTCAGCACTCAGCCAGACATGGAGCTCAAATTCACAAATAGTGAGATCATGACCTGCACCGAAATCAAGGGTCAGACGCTTACCTATTGAGCCATGTAGGTGCTCTGTGTTCTTTGTGACTCTTATACATTTGGTCAATTTTTTTTTTTGCCCATTTTAAAATCTACCACTTCCTTCCTGTTTTTACTAATTAGAACAAGTTATCCTCTAACACATCTCTTTTTTATTTTCAGGAATACTCAATGGTGTTTACTTTGTGACTCTTATACATTTGGTCAATTTTTTTTGTGTGACTCTTATACATTTGGTCAATTTTTTTTTTTGCCCATTTTAAAATCTACCACTTCCTTCCTGTTTTTAGTAATTAGAACAAGTTATCCTCTAACACATCTCTTATTTATTTTCAGGAATACTCAATGGTGTTTACTTTCTCTGATGCTCCTTTTTATTTAGTATTCATTACCAAAATGATCTGTTTCTTTATTTCTAATTATTTCCAGCACCCGGTTCACTTTCTTTTTAAATCTCCTTTTTCTCCAATCATCTACTATGTGAGTTTTTTAATTTCCATTGATGCTTTTATTTTATATTTCTATCAGTCCCTTAATTTTTAGTACATTCTATACTATTAGTTACATTTATTAAACATTATGGCCATCTTTTTCTCTCTATATATTTATCTATATATTTCTCTCTATTCTACATAATTCTTTTTTATATGTTATGCATAATGCATCTAATTATATAGAAGATTTGACCACAGATATTTTCTACTGTTCACAAGTAAGTGAGATGAGTTTCCTGTATTTGTAGGGAGAGTTGACAAGTTCAGCTCAAACAACTTCATGACTCCAGTGCACCTTCCCTCTAATGCTTTTATTTTTCAGAGATGTTAAAAATATAATTGCATACTTTCTGCAATCTGCTGGCTGTCTTCCCCTCTTCCGTTATATCTAGGCCAACTCTTTCCTTTGTCTATATTGTCTTTATCCTAATAGATGTGACTCCTACTTCTAGTAGTTTCACCTCCACGCAGGGCTTTCACCTTGAAGTGACAGATCTTACCAGGTTAATTTCAAGAGTTCATATAACCCAGCCCCTTCCACCACCATCTAAACTTATCAGTTCCTTTGCAGTCACCTGCTAATTTGAGCCTACAAAACTCCATCCCAATTTTAACTGCAATTCTCCTACTGGTTCCTTTAGAATAAGGACTCATTGGCTCATTTGGTGTTCTCTAGCAATCAGAGCCATCTGAAGTCCCTTTGCCTTATCTCTGCTTCATTCTGTACAGTGGCTAACACATGGGTCTTTTTGCTGTCAATGGCTTATCCCCTGCATTTACATTTTAAGGTTTGCAGGATATGGTATTTTGTTTTATATTTGTGGTACATTTTCCAAGTGCTTTTTATTTTGCTATCCTATTTTAGTAGCTCTGTTTATTTTAATGGAGTTATTTCAAAGGATACATAAACACTGCTCTTGCCATCTTGTTCTAATCTGCAAATTATTTTTAAAGAAACATTTTGACTTTTTGTCATTTATATATGTCAATGAAATATATATAAAAACAGCAATTAAAAATCTTTGAAAGAGCTGGTATATTATGAAGGTATTGTATTCCATGGTCCTTTCTTATTTTTTTAGTTGTATCATAAAATACAGGATGGGGCACCGGGATGGCTCAGTCAGTTAAGAGTCCAAATCTGGTTCAGGTTATGACCTTGCTGCTCAGGTTGTGAGTTTGAGCTCTGCAGCTGGCTCTGTGCTGACAGCTAGGAGCCTGAGGCCTGCTTCAGATTCTGTGTCTCCCTCTCTCTCTGCACCTTTCTTGCTCACATGTACGTGCTCTCTGTCTCTCTTTCTCTCAAAAATAAATAAACATTTAGAAAATTTTAAAAATTACATACAGGAAAAATATCTGTTCACACATACATTAAGTATATAGGTACATGTATATGTGTTTTTGGTATATGCTTAACAAAGGAAGATCATTGTGACTTTTTTTCCCTCTTTGCACGACTTTTATACATTGAATGTCTAAACTACGTGAGGGAAATCACTCTGTCTCATGTTTGCACACCCCATAGGCATAATGCCTATAAAGAAAAAAGGCATATAAATGTTTCCTGTTATTGATAGTAATGATGTGTCTATTATGCATACTAAATTTTAATCATTCTAACACATAGACTTTTAAAGTCCTTTTTTGTGCAATTGACAGTAAAACTATGATAAAATTATTATTTTGAGTTGAATAGAATAGGAAAACATGGAAGAACTTTCCTAAATTTCAACTCTCTTGAATTGCTGGATGCACCGTATTTTTCAGATTGAGAAATTTAGACTTTTTTCTTCACAAGGGAAACAGAAAATAAGCTGTCCACTCTAATACCTAAAACAGCAGATTTAGCCCAACTTTTCCTTGGGCTCTTGTTTTATTCACTGACATAAGCTTATGCTGATAATGAATGCAAGGTGACTATTTCACATATGCCATTTAAAAATACTTATATTGAATGTAAAATAAGAAATAATTTTCAATGCAGATGCATTAGAAAACTCTAAGTTCTTTGGGCCCCTCATTGGTTCAGGTCATGATCTCATAGTTTATGAGTTCAAGCCCCAAGTTGGGCTCTGTGCTGACAGTGCAGAGCCCACTTTGGATTCTCTCTCTCTTTCTATAGATAGATAGATAGATAGATAGATAGATAGATATAGATATAGATATCTCAAAGTAAATAAACAGAAAACTCCCAGTTCTTAAGTCAGCACTCAGAACAAAAAAGGAAGAAAAATAGAGCAGCATTTAAAGCACAAGCACAAGTCCAGACACTGTAATAGGTATTAATTGTATTTACTATGTTTCATGATGATGTGGATAAACAAGGTAATATGATAAAAAGGAAGAAAGTCCAGAGACCTAGTTGTTAGTCCTTACTGCATTACTAAATTGTGTTACTCCAAGCTATTCATTGAAAGTGCTATATGACTCAAACTAATGGACATTTTTCCATTAGAATTTGTTGGTCAATATATATAAAACTTTTTACCAGTACTATACTATTCCCAGCAAAGTTCCTGGCTTTCACTGAATGAGCAAATGGAGGAATTAAAGAATAAATGAAAAATAAATGATTGGAAGACAGCCATAGAGGAAAAAGAAACAAAGAAAATGAATAGGAAAAAAGACAAAGTAAAAGAGAAGGTAAAGGGAGAGTCTAACATTGAACTTGCTGGCATTAGCCATTGAGTGAAGAAAGTCATGAGGGTAAATACGGATGTCCTCAAATATCTAGTGAAATTATACCATACACATGGCCACTGATGGTGTTGATGGTTAAGTCATGCATAAGAATAAGATACTACTTTATAATAAGGGATGCAATGAATAGTCCCATGTTTCTAGTTGTTTCTTTTTTTGGTGTGTAAGGTAATTTTCTGCCTGATACTGTAAAACAAATCGTCACCTAAATTTGGATGGCATCATCATTAATGCTATTATATTTATGTACTTATACCAATTACGTATCATATATAAATATAATTGGAAGCAAATGATTGAATCTAATAAAGAAACTAGACATTTGGCAACAGTTGAAAGTCCTTATTAGAAGTCACTAGAATTATAGGGGGGAAATCTCCTTTTTCCCTAATTCCATCAGTAAGAAAAAAATTCTAAATGTAGAAATATTTTCTGAAGCTGAAGACATTTGATCATTAATAATAATGGGATAAAAAGCATCCTTTTAGCCACCTCCTAGTGCAGATGACTAAATAACAAAGCCAACTATACAGTAAGGAAAATTTTCTTCTGCTGTCTGACTTAAATTCATCTAAAGACTTGCATAGACTGGAAAGCTATCTTTTTTTTTTTAAGCTTTCCTCTCATGTCTTATTCAGCATACATTTTGAGAACAGCTGGAGAAGCCTATAATGAGTTACATTAATAACTGAAGAGAAAGAATGATGGGCATTCTTAAAGGGAGGGGGAGAGAAAAATATGAGAATATGCAGATGTTTGTGTATAGCCATGAGTGAATTAGTAATGAGTGTAGTATAACTAAGATCAGGGATGAAGATATGTTGAAAAAGATGGCTGTGAATGTGTCTCTTAGCACCATAGCAACATCTGACATCCTGGAATTCCACTGCCTTGAAGCTACCCAGCATATCAATTCAATTACTCCACCTGGAGAAGGATTGGGAGGAAAAATGCACTCAAATTTACTCTTTTTTTTTAAATCTCTAGTAGAATTTTGGTCAATGGGAAGCCTGTTTTTGTTTGAGACATCAGGCAATCTAGAAGTCAGTGTTTATTTTCTAAGAGGGCAGACATAGATGGTAAAATAACTTGAAAGGAAAATAAATTTAATTGGAAATTGGGATGGGTGGGAATAGAGTAAGAATTTCACTTAGGTTTTCCACTCTAGTCAATATTAAATAAGAAAATGATGATTCCTTGGTAAGTGATATAAAAATTTATATGAAAATTAGACTTTTATAAAATTATTTTAGAAGATTTTCAACAAATGAGTTTGATAAAGCATGTTATTTTCTCTGACTTTTAATATTTTACTTTTAACATTGCTATTTTCTGTAATGTATTTAACCCTCAAATCCAATATAATCCATCCCAATTTTCTCTATTCTACTTTAAATTATATTCCTTTTCAGTGCTCTATTTTTTTATCCCAAATATTTCTTGGTTCAGTATGATTTTGCCTATGTCAGGACATTGATCTCCTGGTGCTCATTTAAATCTCATATAATATATAGACCTGAGGTGAGCAAACTTGGAAATAGTTAAAAGTGTTTATTTAAATGTATCTCTTTCTGAATAGAGCATCAACTTATCACATTAAAAAATCTATTTTCAGTTGCATCGTTAGGCGTTTTGTAGAGGTAAAGGGTAGGAGGAAGTGCTCTGCCAAGTATACTAGTGCTTATATATCCAAGGAATGCCAATTTTAAGTTTGTAGTACACTGCAAGAGAGTGTGTTTCGTTTATGTCCCTATCTGAATTAATCACTAATTATATCCACTACAAATGCAAGAGAGTGTGTTTAGAATGGAAAAGCTCTGATTGATATCTCTTTGTTCTGGTTCATTAAGGAGGATAAAGTAATACTCTGAGACCTAGTTTAAAAAAAATATCATTATTAATGACTAAAGAACACATGAAAGAACATGACTTAGCAGAGAATAAGAAGACACTGGGTTAATAAAGCAGATCTGGAAATTTACCTATGAACTATGATTTTGGGTTTTCTGAAGGACCTTCTTCTAGCCCTCTAAGGCAGTCAGCTGTTCCTGCACATTATATACAATCACTCTCAAACCTTGAACAAAGACAACATGTGATGTAGCTATCACCTGGCTACCTACCTCCAATTCTACTTTTTTTTATCACTTTACTGAACATACTGTAGTGTTATAACATTCTGATTGAATTCTAACCATTTATAATAATACACCAGATTCACAAAACCTACTAAGAAGAGGGAAGAATCTTGCTGAAATGAAGAAAGGTCATGATAATTTAGTGTCCAATATAAAAGCAATCACAACTAAATGGGCATTATTCTTGAAGAGGATTCTACAATGTGGTGGCTGGCCTGCCAACATACATCTAACAAATTACTATCCATTTCTGCACTCCCACATAGGGAATAAATAGTAACTCTACTACTAAAATACAAATCTAAATATGTATCTAAAAAAAGCTACCTTTTTGTCAGGGAATTGAAGTGAAAAGCTGCCTATGTACACAATGGAACAGAGCTGGATATAATGTTTTACACAAACCATAAAAATACTGTTATCATAGACCACTGGCAAAAGATGCATTAATGCATCTCAGGAAGCCTGCAAAAATGGGTTTGACAAATTCTCTCATGTAGTGGCGTGGTCAAGAGGAATTTAAAATGAATTTAGGTGTAGAGCTTTGCAATACCCAGATAAAAATTCAAACAGGGACAATAAGAATAGTTACAGAAAAAGTCACTTGGTGTAAAAGAGATTCAGGAATTCTGATGAGAATTAAAAGGATGAAATTTGGGGGAAAAAACGTTATCACAGGTCTATAGACAAATATAGTCAGGTCAGATAACTGAGTAAACAGTAGAGGAAAAGAAATGAATCTCATTAGATGCCACCAGAGAGGTGCAATTTAGGTTTGATTGAAATAGATTCAGGACTGGAATTCATCAATAAGGGAATATGCACTGTTTAAAAGTAAAAACATGTTTAATAATAGAGAAAAGAATTTTATTTATATAAGTAATATTCATAAAACAGAATATGAGAATATGGTGAAAATAGTTTGTTTTTAGACAAAAATAAACAGGGCAAGAGTAACTGTAGTTACTCTATAGTTTAAGGAAGTAAACTATACCTCCCCACTCCCTACTTCCCTACCCTGCCAGGTAGAATTAAAGGTATGGATAATGCTTTTTTACTATAGACCACAGAATGAACACAGAAATAGTGATAGGAGACTTCAAGAATTTATCAGAATACATCTGGTTTAAAGATAGTGGATCAAATTTTGACTTTTCCTCTTCTTCTTTTTTAAAACCCCAAAATCAATTTGGGAAAAAAATAATTTTTAAATTTTATTAAAAATTAAAAAAATTTAAACCTTCCATGTTTGATCAAATTAGCAGATACCATAATCTCAAGCCACAATGTATGAAATATATAAAGACATGTTCCTAGATGGGGAAAAATAGGCTGCCAAACTTAGTAATAAGGCAAACAGAAGTGTAGGAAGATTCTCAGAAGAAGCAGATGTTACATATCTCTGACACAGCTGGTAAGACATGGCTCTCTCAAGTGGTATATCCTGAGGGCCAATACTTTCTTTCATAAAGGAAGAGAATGCATGCACTTTCTGGATCTAGTTTGAATGACAAGGAAGCTCGTGGGGAGGGGATAAGTAGTAATAATACATAGAAGTCCTATTTGTAGAAGCAGTCAGGAAGCAAGCAGGATGAAGATGGGAGAATCCAGTGTGAGTAGCTCCAGTCTCTGTTTGGCCAAGACCAGAAAGCCTAAGAGAACTTGCTGTTGCAAGATAAACCACTTTCAAAATAACGGATAATCTATAAAGATCTATGCACAGTGACTAGAAAATAAAGGAAGGAAGATACCATGATACAAAATAGAGATGACAGCAAATACATAAATAGAAACACACTTTATTGAAGGAATTGCCCCTTTTGGAAAACAAGAAAGAGATACAAGATTCAAAGTAGATATGGTAGAAGGATCTGGTGGGGTTCAAGAAAGAAATGTGGAATAGAAATAAATCAATCTATTGCAGAATTGAACACCACAGTGAAGGCAACACAATGAGGTATAAACATAGCTGAAAACATAGTAAGGCATATACAGTGATGAAAACAAACATGTAAGAAAAACGATCTAAGAGAAAATATAAATCATATGATCTCATTTATCAGTATTGCATATTTGTATTTTCTCTTAGATCGTTTTTCTTATATATATATATATATATGTGTGTGTGTGTATGTGTGTATTTATATATATATATATTTATATATATATATAGTGTTCCTGAAGAAGAAAAGCAAAATTATGACAAAAAATACACAAAATTCAAAGGCATTTTCCAGATATGAAAGGGCCTGCATGTCTTGTATGTCAGAGATATAGAATGATCAACGTTGGAGCATATCCTAATAAAATCATTGACTTTCAAAATTAAGGAATTCTTACAATATCCATACAAAAAGATTAAGTCACCTATAGAGGGAAAATAATCAGGTTGGCCTCATATTGTTGATGCTAGACAGCAGTAGAGATAACCTGGAGAATATAATTACAATTATTTCGAATCAACAACAACAAAAAATATATGGGCAAATAAATTAAAGTAAAAGGAACATGACAGAAAGACTACATATATAATCTAAATGACTAAAGACTAAAGTAGAGTAATACCACTATAAATTGACTAAAGTATACATTTAAACATAAATAATTCTCCTATTAGTCTCTAATGCAAAATCCAAGCTGTGTGCTATTTACATGTGCTACACCTAGATTAAGTGATTAGAAAGGTGGGAAATAAAAGGGTAGGTAAAGATATAGCAGGCAAATACACACAAAAGGAAAACAGAAGTCATGAATTTCATGATGCGCAAGGCCAGAATGTAACTAAACAAAAGGCACTTTACGATGAAGATTAACAGTTATGGAGCTATACACACACACATATATGGAGTATATATATACTGTAAGGACAGGTCTGAATCAAACCGACTCTGACCTTGGAGGCCTAAGTGTCAGCTTCTCAGACCACCCTTGTAACACCCAATCAGGAAAGACCAGCTAACACCTTTAACATTTCTAAGGGCGGGCCTAAAGATGGAGGTTAAGACTAGTCATGCCCTACATGAGAGTCTTAGTCATGCCCTACTTGAGGGTCCTGGGTCCATGCTGTGATTGGTTAAAATTACTGTCAATGATATAATGATTGGACCCCTGTACCTGTGTCACCATTTCCTGTAACTCCCCCTTCCAAAACTCATAAAAGGCCCTGCCCCCCCATGCTCAGGGCTCCTCCATGTGGATCCGGTGTGTTGTTGAAGTCTGTGAGCCCGAGTTTAGGTTGGCCGGGCCTAAATTCATAATAAAGCCCTTTGCTTTTGCATGCGTGATTCAGTCTCCCTGGCGGTCTCTGGTTTTGGGGGTTGATAGTAAAATCTGGGTACAATGATACATACATATATGATAAATATATATACATATATGTACATTTCTAATATGATAGTGAATATGAATACCTATACATTAAATAGTATAAGATCGATATTAATAAAACAAAAGTTATAGCAAAAACAAGTTAAAATACAGAAATATTTTGTGTAGAAAACTTTAATTCACTTTTCCAAGCTTATGAAGAACAAGAAGACAAATAGAAGTAAGGATAATAATAACAACAAGCTTACATAGGTCTAACTCTGTACTAAACACTAATTTAAGTACATTATGTGCTTTTATTGATTTAATGATTATAAGAAACAGGAAAAAGGGAAGATGACATATAGTGTCATGATTCAAACTTTCTTCCCAGAAATGACATAGATTCTATCTATTCACACATGTTCTAAAACAAGTCCCCACAAAAGAGATGGGAAAGTATAATCCACCTTCTGCCTAGAAGGAGGAGAGTAAGGTGTATTTGGTGACCAATATCAATGGTAGCACTAAGGACCAGTACAACTTTACAGAATGTTGGTGTACCCAGTGCATGGTTGTAATATCCAGGGAAACAAAGGGAAGGCTAGGGTTTATATTTCTGTGCACTCTTTAGGCAGCGGCTACCCTATACATCAGGACCTGCTGCAGAGAAGTCAGGACTGGCATAGTAATAATCTGAGTTATAATTTGAAAGTTGCTTGGTATCCATGAAATTAGGGCAATGGGAATTAGTTACACGGTTCAGACATTTCATGACTTTCAGTGAAAATAACTTAAGGCATCCATTTCCACAGTACGTGTTACTAGAGATATGACAAGTTCAAATTTTGGTGCTGTCTCCCCTGGGTAGTTTGTGATTGAGACTTCCAAGCTTAGCTTTTGTGGTTCTCTTTCTTCTACATATCCAATGTCTGGCCAAACTAATTTCAGATCAATGCATTTCTAGATATAATAACTATTCATTTGGTTCATAATCCAGTGTGACACATCTGGGAGTCATTATGTCTTTCTAAAATTATTGCACTTTTTTTTTCTGCTCAAAGCCATATACTTGACTCTAAACTTTATCTCAGGATAAAGTTAATTTCAAAACTCATTTCAAAATTATTGAGGAGCTCCACATGATATTCCTCAATTCTTCTTTCTTTTGCAGCTTTTCTCTCTCTTCTGTTATGCCCTTTGACATCAAACTTTCCATTACTTCTCACATCTTAAAACACCAAAACCCTAACCAAACACCTTTCCTGGTTCCATGTCTCCTTCTTCTACTGGCCCATTTTTTCAACTCCTCCTTATAGCAAAAATCCTATACTTCCTGTCTCCAAGTTCTCTCATCCTAATTCTCCTTGATACAAGTCTAAGCTGGCTTCCATCTGCACACAGTAATGCCCTACACTTTAAATCTGGTGAGCACTCCTCACTCTTTATCTAATTTGACTGGTAAGCAGCATGTGACAGTTAATCTCTCTTTACTTTGTAAAATACTTTCTACACCTGGCTTTCAGGATACTACTTGCTTCCTTCTTTTCCTATTACACTGGTGCTCCTTCTCAGCCTTCTTTGCTAGTTTTTTCTCATCCCCCCTGACTTTAAAAAAAATGTTTGTTTATTGATTTGAGAGAGAGACAGAGAGAGAGAGAGAGAGCCTACCAGTGAGGGAGAGGGTAAGAGAGAGAGAGAGAGAGAGGGAGAGAGAGGAGAGAATCCCAAGCAGTCTCCACACTGACAACACAAGGCTTGAACCCATGAACGATGAGATCATGATCTGTGTAGAAATCAAGAGTCAGATGTTTTCATTCTTCTGCATGTTGCTGTCCAGTTCTCCCAGCACCACCTGCCAAAGAGGCAGTCTTTTTTCCATTGCATACTCTTTCCTACTTTGTCAAAAATTAATTGGCCATACATTTGTGGGCCCAGTTCTGGGTTCTCTATTCTATTCCATTGGTCTATGTGTCTGTTTTTGTGCCAATACCAAACTGTCTTGATGATGACAGCTTTTTAGTAGAGGCTAAAGTCTGGGATTGTGATGCCTCCTGGTTTGGTTTTCTTCTTCAATATAACTTTGGCTATTCAGGGTCTTTTGTGGTTCCATATGAATTTGAGGATATTTTGTTCTAGCTTTGAGAACAATGTTGGTGCAATTTTGATGGGGATTGCATTGAACGTGTAGATTGCTTAAGCTGCTATATAACGATTGCCACTTCAGATAGCTGTGAAATTAGGTGATTAACTAGTTGTTACTTAACCTTCTAATTTCTGTATAAGTCTAATTACATGAAATAGAAGTTGGGGTTTTGACTTTTTACTTTGCTTTTCTGTTTGGAGTGTCACTGTAACTACTGTATTGTAAATGATGGAAAATAATTGCATATGTTAAAAAAAATAAATTGTGTTATATTAAAAAAAAAAAGAGTCAGATGCTTAACTGACTGAGCTACCAAAGTGCCCCTCATCCCCTTGACTTTTAAACCTTGGAGAATCTTAGGTTTCAGCCCTTTGATATCTTCTGTGGTCCTGTAGATTTCAGTATCCTGTATGTGATGGTAACTATCACCCAAATTTATATCTCACACTTAAAATTCTCCTCTAAACTCCAGACTTTTACTTCCTACTACCTACCTGACATCTTCTACTGACTATATAAATAAGAATCTCAAACTTAATATGTTCAAAACCAAACTTCTGATTGCCACCAAACCTAGTTCTCCTAAAGAATGCCTATCCTACCAATTTCTCCTGACAAAAATTGTGGAGTCATCATTGACGCCTCGTTTTCTCTCAAAACCTACATTTGGTACATCACAAAATTCTGATAACTCCATTTTCCAAATTTATGGGGAATTAAACCTTTTATCACCCTTATCAAAGCTATTACCTTGGTTCAACTTGTTATGCCAGGATTATTGTAGTTGCCTTATAATTACTTTCCTTCTCCCTTTAACTCACTCTCATCTATTCTCAATATTGCAGTCACAGAGATCCTATTTATACTCTGCTTCAGGGCGTGTCATTCTCCTGCTTAAGACCTCATCTTACTGTAAAATCTAAAACCCATACAATGGTTCTTAATCTAGCCTCCCCCTAACGTTCTACAGAATGCCTCTCATCACTTACCTCTCCATTCCAGTCTTTGCCATTCTGCCATTCAATCACACCAAGTTATTCCCACCTCAGGGGCTTGGTTCTTCTGTGTCTTTGCCAAGAACGTTCTTTCCTCAGCTGCACGGCTCAGTCCTTCATATTCTCCTGGTCTCTGCTTAGATTGACAGTTAGAGAAGTCTTCCTAAAACTCTCAGATAAAATAGCAACCTTCCCTGGCACTCTTTTCATGCCTTAACTTCTCATTATGATAATTTGCCTATACTTGGTGCATTGCATTTTTAGTTATTTACTTATTAACCTTTTACTAGATTGCAAACTCCATGAAAACGAACATGTGTGAATAGCTCATAAAACAGTACCTGGGGGCGCCTGGGTGGCTCAGTTGGTTAAGCATCCAGCTTTGGCTCAGGTCATGATCTCAAGGTTCGTGGGTTCAAGTCCCGTGTAGGGCTCTGTGCTGACAGCTAGCTTAGAGCCTGGGAGCCTGCTTCAGATTCAGTATCTCCCTCTCTCTCTGACTCTCTCCTACTCATACTGTCTCTCTCTGTCTCTCAAAAATAAATTAAAAATTTAAAAAAAAACAGTACCTGGTGCTTAGTAACTGGTTACTGAATGAACAGATGAAATACTAATGACAGTATCTAATCAGAACTGAGTCATGTCATTGCTCAATAATTTTCAGTAGCTTGGTCTCTACCTCCTCCTTACTTCTCTTGGGTTCAGAGTCTTTCTTGCAACTTACTCTCATCAGAGATATGACCATTCTGTTATACAGAATGAGCTGTTATTCCCAAGACAACAGAGACCACATTTCTCAAGAGGAAGGCTCTGGCAGGATGCAGCTCCAGAGCATTTCTGACCCTGCACCATCACCTCACTCTTTCTTGTGGTTGCCCCTCACATCTCCGTAGTGTTGGATGTTTATTGTTTTGCTGATGATGCCAGTGATGAATAAGTTTTCTCTAGTTAACAAATTTGTAAAACAACACTTCTCTTTCCTATGGATTAGGACTGACACAAACCATATACTGGAGTTCAATTTCCTTCTCAGCCTTTCTTTATTTTATTTATTTATTTATTTTGAGAGACAGAGAGAGACAGCGCGAGCAGGGGAGGGTAAGAGAGAGAGGGAATCCAAAGCAGACTCCAGGCTCTGAGCTAGCTGTCAGCACAGAGCCCAATGTGGGGCTCGAACCCATGAACTGTGAGATCATGACCTGAGCCAAAACCAGCTGCTTAACCGACTGAGCTACCTAGGCGCCCCTCCTTCTCAGCCTTAACACAGGAAAGTCAAGAGGCAATACTCAAAATTCAGCTGTGTACTTAGTCATGTGGCCTAGGACAATGTACAGGAGACTACAGAGACAGCTTCACACATACACAAATGATTTATTTGGACTGTTATGTATTTAACCTAATTCTTATGGGCTGGGGAGATATCACAGCTGTTGCTTGGACCTCTGTCACCTCATTAGGAGAATCTCATCATCACAGAGTACTTTCCTCTTTTCAATAAAGAAATCATGCCATACCACCTCTCAGAAGGCTGTCTTATCTCACCCCTGTGTGTCCTTGTACAGCCTCAGGCTATTGCCCTTATCTCCCTGAACCTGAGGGAGAGCACATCCTGCCCACTTCAATCCAATTTATGTCTTATATTTTAGGAGTTCCATCCTCTGTGCACTTGTTATGGGTTGAATTGTGTTTCCTAAAAAAGGTGGTTGGTGTCCTAACCTCCAGTCTATAAATGTGACCTTAGTTGGAAACAGAGTGTTTGCCAATGATCAAGGGTGAGCCCTAATCCAATATGACTGATGTCCTTGTAAAAAGTAGAATTTGGGGACAAAAGATAGGCATGCACACAGCTAGAACACCATGTGAACATGAAAGCAGAGACTGGGGTAATGCATTTACAAGACAAGGGATGCCAAAGATTGCCAGCAAACTACCAGAAGCTAGAAGACAGACATGAAACAGATTCTCCCTCACAGCCTTAGAAGGGACCAACCTTGCTCTCACCTTGACTGGGCACTTCCAGCCTTTAGAATTGTGAGACAACTAATTTCTGTTATTTAATTCATTATTGTGGTCTTTTGTTACAACAGCCCTAGGAAACTAATGCAGCATTACAAATGGATTTCTCTCTTAAAACATTAGGCCTGGCACTTCAGATTTAGTTTGCCTGGAGTTGGTTTTTCTAAGACTGTCCAGCCCCACCCAATGATTTCAGGTAATTTTGGTTTGAATTCTTACATTTTTCCTTCAGAGTCTAGATTTTCCTCAGAATCTCATACTGAGATTTGATGATACTGTAATTTCAACAAACACAGAAAACTTGTTCTAAAACTCGTTGATGCCATTATTTGTAGATATATATATATATATTATATTGGTAAAAAGTCTACCATGCACAACATATTTGATATTACGGGAGCCAATGCATCTAGCTATGATTTTTCAAAATGCCTGGTCTTATTAAAACTGGTTAGAAAAGCAATGGATTAAATTAAATATAAAATTATATAAACATATTTATATTATCCCAATTATCTAGGTAATATTGAAGAAATTCTCTTTTAAATAAAAGTATTCTGGAAAGCCTTGTAAAAAAAAGTCTATTGGTTATAGTTTTCCTGTTTAAAGTTTCACATTTTTTGTTCTCTACTTTTATTCTCACTGATTCTGATTTTTTTTTCTTTTTACTTCATGGAATATAGAATGCTTTGCAGATTTCATTCACAATCATATAAAGTAATATAAATAAGTGATTACATAATTAAAGATGATTTCAGAGAGAAGAAATCCTGTGGTCTGTAAATTACATTTAGTACAGGAGGAATTTCCACCCAAATCTGAGTTTCTCCTTTAAAATCACTAGGTGAGGGGTACCTGGGCAGCTCAGTTTGTTAGGTGTCCAACTTCAGCCCGTGTCATAATCTCACGGTTTATGGGTTCAAGTCCCACATCGGGGTCTGTGCTGACAGCTGAGTCTGGAGCCTGCTTCAAGTTCTGTGTCTCCCTCTCTCTCTGCTCCTCCCCTATTCATGCTGTGTCTCTCAAAAATAAATAAATGTTTAAAAAAATTAAAATCATTGGGAGCCACAATATAACTACCAGATTGTAGTAACAGATTAAGAGCAAAATGGGTGTGTTTATTCAGTCAGTGCATATCCTGGCTCTCTCTCTCTGACCTGCTCATGCACTGAGGGTCCTGAGCATAAGCATAAAGCCCACTGGTGGCAATCCCACTGTCTTGTCCCCAGCTGGCCCTCTGCATTAAAGAGGCTACTCACTCAGTCAGTTAAGTGTCTGATGCTTGATTTCAGTTTAGGTCATGATCTCACCATTCTTGGGATCAAGCCCCACAGAGGGCTTTGTGTTGATAGTGCAGAGCCTGCTTGGGATTCTCTCTCTTCCTCTCTATCTTTGCCTTTCTTCCACTTGTTCTCTCTCTCTCTCTCTCTTGAAATAAGTAAACTTTAAAAACATACAGAGAAAGAAAGAAAAACAAAGAAAGGAAGGAAGGAAGGAAGGAAGGAAGGAAGGAAGGAAGGAAGGAAGGAAGGAAGGAGGAAGGAAGGAAAGAAGGAAGGGAGGGAGGGAGGGAGGAAGGAAGGAGAAAACCACTCACCTGGCTGTGTGTGTTGTGTTGGGTGAGGAGGCAGGACTTCAAAGCCTGGGATTAGGGTCATGAATCTGCCAATTTACTACTTGTCTGAGCATAGTCAAGTCACTTAACACTGGCAATGTGAGGATAGTATGGTACATAATGATTAGCACACGGCCTGGAACATAGGAAGCACTGAAATAAACCACTCAATTTATTTATTCAGTATTTGCTAAACTCTTGTTGTGTCAGCGCTGTGCTGGACCCTAGGGATCTGAAATGAATTAATAACTGTCATGAACTAATCACCAACCCAGCCTTTACAAGGGGGAGACGCGCGCTTAATACATTTGTTTGTAACTATTTTTTATACATATAGTTACAAGCCAAAGGTTAAGTGCTATCACAGATGTAGACTAATAGAAGTATGCTCCTAGGAAAATGAGTGGCAGTACATATAGTGGCTGGAACCATGAACTCTGGGACACCACTGACTGGGCTGGAATCTCAGCCCCCTTGCTAATGATTGTGTGATCCTAAGGAGCCTATTAAACTTCTCTATACGTTGGTTCCTTCACTTATAAAATAGGAGATGATAAGAGTACCTATTTAAGTGAATAGATGTACAGACAGATGAATGTATGTAAAACACTAAATGCAATTCTGGCACATGCAAAATGTGTTACAGAAGTGTTTGTTGGTATTATTATGGACAAAAGCTAAGGCTACAAAGAGGACAAATATAATTTAGTAATTACAGGCAATTAAGTAATAACTGCTGAAAGAGACTTCAGAAAGGCCTTGAAGAGTAATTAGGAAATGGACAGGAGCAGATTTAGAAGAGGGTAGAATACGTTGTAGGTGGAAGACAGTATATATGCAAAGGCAAAATTTAAATAATACAGTGTAAAGCAATAGCAAATAATCCCAAGTTTTCACAACACAGAAAGTTCAGGGAAACGGGAAAGAGAGCAGAAAATTATATTGAGAGGCAGCTAGCAGATAGAGTGCATGATGTATGACAGCCTGGGGAGTGCAGGTTTTATTTTATCGGTAATGGGGAGCCATTGAATGTGTATGAAACAGAGAAATAAAGGCATGTCAATGTCTGTTCAGGAATTTGTACTGTAGTAAGGGGAGGCAGGCAGTAAACAATGTGTTAATACCTTAAGATCGTTTTAGATTATGTAATTAAAGCAGATGATATAACGGAGTTACAGGGGATTGGCACTTTTTGTATTCAGTGGTCCAGAAAAGATTCTCTGAGAATATAACATTTGAGCTAACACCAGAAGAAAAGACAGGAGCCAGCCACACAGGGACAAAAAGAGATCAAACCAGACAGAAAACAGCAAGTATGTAGACCTTAAAATAGCAGTGTTTAGCGTATTCAAGGAACAAAAATGTTCTTCCACTATGGCTGGAGGTAAGTGAGGGAGGGGGTAGCGACAAGTGAGGATTTGCACTTTCCCTTCAATGTGCAGACTATGACCCAGGAAGTCACTGTCCAGCCAGTCACCTCATTTCCTTCTTGCATCTTGATGGGGTTATGTGACTAGTTTCCATTTGTCAGCTAGGCATTTGTCCCCAATGCAACCTTGGAAGCTTCTTGTTAAAGATGGAAAAGGTTTGTCTGGCTGGGTGCCTAAACGGGTAGAACACAGTCGTCTCCCACCCACTCACCCTATTATCCTACGCTAGACTTAAGTAAGTAGGAAATTAGCTTATATTTTGGTAAGTCACTGAAATGTTAAGTTTGCTTGTTTTAGAAGCCTGCAATACCTTACCCAGTACATGGAGTGAGCAGAATAAAATGAGATCGAAGAAGGACCAGATCTTGTGACACTTTACAAGAAATTTAGAATTGTGTTTTCAAATTTCTCTGCAGATAGTGTCCCATAAAAAACCTCAAGCTTGGGAAACCTGGTGGCTCAGTTGGTTAAGCATCCAACTCTTGATCTCGGCTCAGGTCACGACCTGACGATTATGAGATCAAGCCCCAAGTCAGGCTCCGTGCTGACGGTGTGGAGCTTGCTTGGGATTCTCTCTCTCCCTCTCTCTCTCTGCTCCTACCCTGCTTGCTCTCACTCATTTTCTCTCTCTCACTCTCACAATAAATAAATAAAAACTTTTTAAATAAAACCCCTCACATTCACATAACTGAACTCATTTTTTCCCACTCCACTAGTTTCCTCTCTGGACTCCCTCTTTCCCACGAATACAAAGTTATTAAAATGTAGCAATTCTCAACAGAAGAGAGAAAAGTTAAGGGAAGAATATGGCAGTGGATAAAATGCATAGAGGAAGCATTCCTACAACAGAAGAATGCAGGGCCATGTACTGAAAATTACTTTGACTTTATCTTTATTATTAGACGTTCTTGTCTTGCAGGCCTGGTCCTACTACTTACTTCCCGAAGAGTGGTGAGCCACTTCCTTAACCTCTGTGTGTCATTTATGTTAGATGTACACCGGTGGCCTCTGTGTCTAGCCACGCTGAAAACACAACCTCCAAATTGTGAATTGATCACTCTGACTTAACTGAACCAATATCAAAATATCTAATCATTTCTTTAAAATCCAGAATTTTCAAAATACTTTTTTTTCTTTTATAGCTTATTGTCAAGTTGGTTTCCATATAGCACCCAGTGCTCATCCCAACAAGTGCCCTCCTCCATTTCCATCACCCCCTTTCAAAAGACTTTAAATATGGCAGGAATTCTTCTTCCACTTTGCTTTTTTTTAGATTAAAAAATATATATACATATGTGATTCTGGAGAATTACTAATTGTTTTTTGTCCTGACCACACGTGGTTAGTCACCCAGCTGACCTCACAGTTAAGTGAATTCAGGTTTTTATAGAAAGATTTCAGTGTAAAACTTGTAAAGGGGGCATTCCGTTCTTTTCTGCCATGTAGTACTCTGTGTAAATGCTTCATCCATGCGATGATCATTCAGTTCCTGGCATTGTTCAAAGGCCTGTCAGGTGCACAAAGAGGCTTTCTAATGATTCTAAGCTGCAAGTAAAGGAATTTGCTTTTTTTGGATTATTTTGGGGAGCCTAGAATTTAAATGTTTACCCTCTTTCACCTTGTTTTATCCTAGTCTAGTGTAATTATTAGGGAGACAACTGTTTAGCCAAATATGCACAATAAATAACTTGTCTTTAATAGCAAGTAAAAAGCAAAATAGTTCAGGAGGTAATTCCATCAATAGTTGTTCTACATAATGAGTAGAAAGGTGTATATACTTCACACTTCTGACTTTTATTTACATGCATTTTATTAACCTGTTTACATTTACCACAGTGGAGCCCACAAAATGAATTAAGTAGTCTTGATGTTGGTTTCCTAATACTCATTAGGTTTTCCTTTCTTTTTCCCTCCTTCCCCTTTGACCACCCTTGCTCAGGTTAGTGTAAAGAAATCTGGGTTTCCTTTGTGGCTTTTCTACTAAAATAGCTATGCAAATGTGACCAAGTTACTTTAAATTTCTGGGCCTTGGTTTCCTCATCTACTGAATATAAGGGCTTTCCAAACCATAATTTTTTTATTAATTTTAAGTATGTCCATAATGGGCAAGTGATCAGAGAGTCAGTAGAGCCGAGTATTTAAGAGCATGTGTTTTTGGAATCAAATGCAGGAAGTTCAAGCCCTGCCTCTGCCAAGGATAAGTGGTGTGACCTTGGTAAAATTACTTAAACTGCCTAAGCCTCCTTTCCATCCACTGTAGAATGTGGATAAAGACCCTACCTAACTCATGTTTGTTAAGTAGTGCACATAATCTAGTGCCTGACATAAAGTAAGTACACTTAAATATTGGTTTTTACCATGTTTATTAACAGAGCTACCCCTCTGGGTAGATGACTCAAAAAGAATTTTTTTTTCCACTGTAAGTAGGTTCAGTCTCCAGAGAACAGTTTAGCTGGAGGATGGCAGCTTTGTGCCAAGACATGGGTATCCCTCTCCATATAGTCTGGTGGGGGACCCTGACCATGAGGCGTAGTGTTGAAGTAGACAGGCTCTGGGGAGCTGGAGTTTCTGTGTGAGGAGGAATATTTGGAGAGGAGGGGGAAGGCCCTGAAAGTGCATTTCTCTGGAGACTTGACTGAAAAATGACTTTTTGCTATTTGGAACACTTTGTCTTAAAATTTAGAAAGAGAAAGCAATTATTTTATACAACTCTCTCATCTAATTGAATCCCCTTGGAAGGTGTTATCTTTTAATCTGAACAGAAGGTTAGAGAAAAGAAAATAAGGGTAAGAGCAATTCTTCTATTGTTGATGGACCTAATGAACCAGAAATATTGCTAGTGTTGCAAACTGTAACTATTTTGAACTCAGAAGAGAAAGTCTTTCTGAATTATACTGTTTTCTTAATAGAAATACTAAAATTAAAAGGATACATAAGACTTGCATTGCTAATGTTAATTCCCCTGTGAAACACAAGCATTGCCAAAGGCACCCCAACTCTTTTTTTCTGTAAAGAAAACACTTTCCTGTTTTCCAAAGATGCAGAAGTAGGCAGGATTTCTAAAATGGCCTCCTAAAGATACACCATCTTAACCTCAGGAATCTGTGAGTATGATAAGACAGCTCTCCCAGGATGATGCTATGCAATATTGGCACAGTGATCTTGAATATGGAGAAAACTAGTGGGCTTGATATAATCACATGAACCCTTGAGAGCAGAGAGCTTTCCTCCACTGATGGCAAAAGAAGAAGTCAGGGATTCAGAGCAATACAAGAGATTCCAGGGTAGAGGAGGCCCCATGACAAGAAATATGGGCAGTCTTCAGGAGCTCAGAGTGGACCCTGGCTAACAAGTGAAGACACCTGGAGCTCAGTAGTAGATGGCAAGGAACTCCATTCGGCCAACAACTGAGCACGGTTGGAAGTAGATTCTTCCCCAGACCCCACAGGTAAAAGACCAGTCCCACCCAGACCTGGATCACAGTCTTGAGAGACCTTGAGTAGAGAATCCAGCCCTTGTGTGTCTGACCTCTGATCTGCAGAAACCATAGAATAATACACCTGTGTTGTTTAAGCTGCTACTTTTATGGCCGTTTGTTATGTTGCTTTCTTATCCAGAAGCTTGATGAGAGAAAGTCCACTCTCAAGATCATCCTAGCTGATTGTTGCCAGAATTCATTTCCCAGAGATTGTATGACTAAAGATCTGAGCTTTGAGCTGGCTGTCAGCTGGATCCTGCCCTCAGTTCCTTTTGGACAGCCTTTTATTCCTCAATATGGCTGCTGCTTTCATCATGCCAGCAAGAAGAGTCTTTTATCCCAGTCTGCTAAAGCAGAGTCTTATATAACATAATATAATCACAGGAATGGCGTCTCATCACCTTTGCCATATTCTGTTAGTTAGAAGACAGTCACAAGCCCTGCCTACACTCAAGGGTTAGGGGTTACAAAGGGTGTGAACACAGGGGCCACCTATTACCGTGGGGTGATCTGCCATAGGCTGTATGGCAGCAATTATCTATATCCTTCCCACAGGCAAAATGCATTCACTTCTAATATCCAAGAGTCTCTTCCCATTATGCATCAGCTTAAAACCCTAAATCATATCTTCTCAATCAGGTGTGGGTGTGAATAAGAGCTCTGGTTGTAGGAATTTTCAAATCATCAAATCTTGGTTCCTTTTTGTTTAACAGTTCCTCCCTTGATTTCTTTTTCTCTTCTTGCATTTTACTATAAGCAAGAAGAAAGACCATCTCTCATCGCTTTGCTTATAAATCTAATTTTAGTATCTTGAGGTCTGCCATCCCTGCAACAGCAGGAAACAATTTCACGAAGTTTTCTACTATATTCCAAGGATCTCCATTCCTCCAATAATATGTTCCCCACTGCCTTCTGAGCCCCCCACTGTCAGCATTCTGAAAGTCTAAGTTGCTCTGAACAATCTCTTCAAGGTGAATTAGGGTTCTCTCTCATGCTCCTCAGGGTGAATCCTCAGGATTCTCCCTATATATGGTATTTGTTATAACAACATTCCACTTCCAGAAGTCCAAATCTGTATTTGTTTTCTATCTCTGTGTGATGAATTGCAACAAATAGAACGGCTTAAAACACCCACATATTTATTATTTCACAGTGTCCATGAACCAATGGTCTGGGCAGGACTTAACTGGTCTCACAGGCTCCAATCAATGTGTCAGCTGGGCTTTATTTTTATCTGGAGACTCTACTGGAAAATAATCCACTTCCAAACTCATTCAGGTTGTTGGTAGAAACTATCTCCTTGCTGCCATATGATAGAGGACCAGATTGTCAGCTGTAGGCCACCATTAGGTTTGAAATCATTTGCTACTGCAGGGGCTATCTGGAGTCCCTTACCACATGAGTTTCCTCAACATTGCTGCTTACATCATCAACCTAAGAAGAATCTCTCATTCCAGTCAGCTCAGACAGATCTTCTGTAACATAATGTGATCACAGGAATTATAACCCATCACCAGTTTCTGATTCTCTTGATTAGAAGAAGCAAATCACAGGTCCCGTCAATACTGCAGGGTAGATACACCTCTGGGTCTGTCAGAGCACGCTTCTCTTTCATTCTTTTACTGTCATTGTTGATGCTCTGTTACTAGGAAACAAGTACTTTGCATAAGTAAAGAAGTTATCTTAGTCTCTTAGTTCGTTCAAGCTACTGTAACAGTTTACAATAGACTGAGTAACTCATGAACAAAATAAATATATTTCTCACAATTCTGGATGCTGAAAGTCCAAGATCAGGATGCCAAAATGGTTGGGTTGTGGTGAGAAACTACTTCCTGTTTCATAGACAGCTGTCTGCTTGCTGTGTCCTAACATGGCAGGAGGGAGGTGTTCTTTGGGGTCTCTTTTAGAAGGGCACTCATCCCCTTCATAAAGTCTCCACCCTAATCATCTAATCACCTCCCAAATCTCCACCTCCTAATACCATTATATTAGGGTTAGGATTGCAACATGAAATTTGGAGAAACACAAACTTTTAATCTATAGCAGAAAGCATAAAGAAAGGAATTGAAATAGGAATCTCCTTTTCCTTCCTTGAACTCTAGCGATAAAGTAAAAAGTACAAGAAAAATATGTTTGTTGTCTGAAGTGTCATAGGTCTCTGTGTTGTCCCTGTGCCTCATTCCCACAGGCAACTGAGTCAACTACATTCAATTTTAAGAAGTTTACTAAAAGACATCATAATAAGTACAGTTTGTGAGTCACACCCTTCAAGGTATCATTAGGACATTGTATATATCCTCCATAAAGAAGAGAAAGCATCTTTATTGGCTAAGGATTTCAGTTTCCAATGTTTGTCATAAAAATTATCTGGGTAGAAATAGATATACTGTTAAAGCATGACTAGTGATTATAAAGAATCAAACACGTTTGGGGTTCCATTATGTTTCTCAAAGGTACTACCCCAAATAAAATGCCCATTTTAGAGCTGTTCTTTGCTTTTGGAAGATAAAGCATAAAACTTAGAGCCCAAGGTAATGCCCATTTTAGAGTTGTTCTTCGCTTTTGGAAGATAAAGCATAAAGCACCAAGATGATAGCAGAATGGCCTTTCAGGGCGGACTTCCTTTATGCTGAGTTGACATGGTTAACTTCCTGTCTAGATCCTGTTAAAGGGCAGGCCTGGGTGGTTGGTACATGTTAGCACACCCTTTCCCCAATTCCTTCTCTCTTTCTTCATTCATCTAACATTAATTGGGCAAATTTTATTCCTGGTGACACCTAGTAAGACATTTTGCACATAGAATATCTGAAATAGGTGCTCTCAGCTGTCCTTCTGGGTATCACTGTAAGGTAATTTCTGTGTCATATTCTAAGTTTCCTTAGCAGAAAGGTTTCATATCACCAATAGTTTCTCTTTTAGCATTTTAGTGTTTTGTGAAGAAACACATGCCGTCCTAGCTCTGGATTGGAACACTGATAGCAGGGCTAGATGTTCTCAAGTATCAACGCTGATTACTTGATCATATTCAAATATCTGGTCTAAGTCCAGAAGACTTTGTTTGGCAAGTAATTTTTAAAGTACAAAATTGTCAATACAAAATAGTGCATGTGATATTTCTCTTGCTGTTTTATGCCTCATAATTTTTTCTCTCTAAACAAGACTGTAAATGCCAAATGTCTTTGTAGACAGAGGCCATGTTTTATTCTTATTATAAGAACAATGATAGATGCTTAGTAGACCCTCAGTAAATGGATCTATTGATAGAATGAATCTCTAACATTCACTAACTTGTTTCTACTCCTAATTGTAGAACTAAATCCTTGCTCACATTTGAAATTCTTTGAAACATATAACATTTTTTTTCCACAGAGTGATCACTTTAGTGGTTGATTGACTTCAAAGTAGAATAATGAAGTACAGTACAAATCTCCTAATCCAGCCTTGCAATTATAGCGTTTCATATAGTATTAACACTCTATCACTAGAAAATCCTCAGGCAATAATGACTAATAAGGAAGGCATTTCCTGGCAACTAATAATCAGCATGGAGGAGCATGCTCTTGACACAAAGCCAGCAGCCCTCAACCCAGCTGGCTACTACCTAAACCGGACATGCCAGGCCTCCCTCTGAGGTTACTGTGTATTTATTTATAAACTGTTAGTATGGTAACAAGAAATGGAAAATGAAGTAATGTTTAGGTGTTGTAATTTGAAAATATCTGTGGTTATGTTATGGCACATTTTAGGACACATTTTTCTCCCTCTATATGAATAATATGATATGTATTCAATATTTAGGACTTTGAACATTGAGTTACACTTTGGGAACTATACAGGAGGTTTAAAGGATAGAACAACAAAAACAATATAGCTACCATTCACTGAGCATTTACAGGGTGCCAAAGTCTATGATAAGCACTTTATATGCATTAATTGATTGAATCCTTAGAGTGGCTCTACAAAGTAGGTACTATTATTGCAAATGAAGAAACTGAGGCACAGAGAGAAGAAAACAGCTTGTTCCAAATCCATAGTAGTAAACAGACAATGAAGTCCAATCCAGATCCCTTGATGCTAACTGCTATTTTGTGTTACTACAACCCCAACACTAGCAAAATAAAACAAAAACACTTAAGCCATTATAAACAAATTATGAAAAACCAAAAATCTTGAGTGCATTATACCATTTACATATAAGATGGCCTCAAATTTTTCAATTGAAAAATATTTGGAAGTTATGAAAATGTAATTCAGTTAACTTATATATCACCCAACAAAGGAGACAAAATAAACACTTTCTTATTTAAAAAGCAAATTGTCATTTTGCTATATTAATTTTTCCAGAAATATATGATTAAATTTTTTAAAAAGAATAAAGAGGAATTATATTAGGAGACAGAGGAAGTTTTATTTTCAGAAACCTATTCCTTACTGTCTGGAAACCTTCTTTAACCTTCTTACTGCAATACTGTCCACTAATTGGCAATTCACTTGAGTTACCAAATTTCCATTATTGAAATGCAAGTGTCCCTAGACAGTCAAGATAGTCTCCTCATTAGTTACTCATACCAAGGTAAAAATTATTTCAATGAGCTTTCCCTTAATATCTAGCTTAATGTCTAGCCCTGGGGCAATTTGAGTTGAAAACGGTAATTGGAATGGGGAGTGGGGAGCTCAGTCATATTGGAACCTGAGAATTTGAGTTGTAGTAAGGCTTTGAATTCGAGTTGTAGAGACCCCATCCCAGCAGAGCGTCAAACAGGAATTAGAAGATGGATATAAAACTAAACCTGGAGATTGGAGGGAAGATTTTTTTTTTTCATATTTGCAGCATTGTGACTTCCAAATACTTTTAAAAGCAAGGGTTTATATCTACTCCATCCAGACTCTAAGTACTGGGAAACAAGTGACAGCAGTGTCACTGTACTGAAAAGGTCTCCTACAACTCGGCCTGGCACTGCTGGAGTAGAGCCGAAGCCCAGGTCCACATTCTCTCCAGGCCCTTCCACAGTGCCCTCTGCCACCTGCCATCTGCTACCACCTGTCAGGTGTTCTCAGCTGAGCTGCTTTCAAGATCCATAATAGTTGGCATTTAAGTTCAGTATCTAAGGAACTATGTTGACCTTTCTCTGTGTCTGGAGTGTATTTTACTGCATTAAAAAAAAAATTCAAAACAGCCTTACCTTGACTCAGAGCAGTCTACAAGTATGCCACAGGGATTTGTCTTTTCTACCTAAATGTGGCATAAGGTTTAATGCAAATGCATTTGGGTCTCTGTGTTTACTGGTGTGGTGTAGCACGAAGAAGGACCAGTCCCCTGACATTAATGATTCTTTAGCTACAAGGCTACTACTTGTTGGGTCTTAACCCTTCCTCTGCAACCACATACCTAATGGAGGAGGATCACATGCACATCACTGGCCTGTGGGCAGACTGGACTTAAAAATAAATAAACCAAGCAAATACTTTTATATTAAAGGCAACATGTAATGACTACACAAGAGTTATTGGTACACTGGTATTGATAAGTCTGGGCTGTGGCAGAGCAGAGAGCTGACTGCAGGCTGTGGGTAGCTCCTTGGCAACACTCCTTTAACATCATTCTTTTAGGAAAAAAATATCCACCACATGTGAGTGGGTTATAGGATCATCTTCAAACTCCCTCTATTATATTTTTTACATGCTTATACAACATATTTTTATACTATGCTAGCCATTGAAATACTATGTTGAGTAGTAAATTATTTTCTATACCCTTCACAAGTGCTCACGACTCACCAGCATATCATGCTCCATCATTTGAAACCACTGCACCAACAAGCTTAAAGACCAGCACTAAATCCAATGCGGATTACTTCTCTATCTCAGAAAGTGTAAAGTAATCCAGAATTAATAAATTTGGGGGTGGTAATTGTTATGGGCTGCATCACATCTCTCCCCAAAATGAATGTTAAAATCCTAACCCCCCAGTACCTCAGAATGTGACTATTTGGAACTAGGGCCTTTAAAGACATAATTAAGGTAAAATAGGTCATATGGGGAGGGGGCCCTAATTCAGGATGACTGAATGAAGTGTTCTTGCAAGAAAGGTTATAACACAGACACAGAGGAAAAGCTACATGAAGACACACAGAGAAGATGTCCATCGACAAGCCAAGGAGAGAGGCCTCAGAGGAAAGCAACCGGGCTGACACTTTGATCTTGAACTTCCAGCCTCCAGAAGTGTGAGAAAATAAATTCTGTAGTTTAAGCCACTCAGTCTGTGGTGCTTTGTTACAGCAGCCTTAGCCCACTAAAAGTCATTGAATCTAAATGACTTAATTTTCCTATTTTCAGATTCCTGCTCTGGATCTAACATAGTTTACTAATGAAATGTCTAGATTGGGAATCAAATAACATGTGTTTTTACTCATTGTTTTCTTCTTATTGATTGCCTTTGGTAAACTAAAAACCTCTGGGCCTAAATCGCCTCATCAGCAAAATGAGAGTTTGACTAGATTTTGTCTCCCTTTCCAGCTTCAATCAGAACAACTCTACTTTTATTAATATTTTATATCAGGATCTTATGTAAGATTTCATTTGAAAAAGATGACTTCAATTACTTAAGACGTTTTTGAAAGCCACCAAACTAAGAGATCCTTAAGACCACAGCCAAATTCTACAGTTCCGTGTGCCAGCCATCTACTCTAATTTCATTGTCATATGATAATTATCAGTAAAATATTCTGAAACGTTTAACATATACTTTGTGAATCTATGATAGGGCTAGTATAAAGTTATTATGTTAGTTACTTGAGCCTTTTATATCCACTCAGGGCTTTATTTCTGATTTGGGCAATAGGTATTTTATAATTTGCCAATAAGTGGAAATTATATTTTATAAGAGTCCTTCTCACCCTCATGACTAATTCAAGGCATATCTGCAGGACTGCCTATCTTTTATCACATGTTTTTCATGTTGAAAAAATAATGTAGGCAAGGCAGGCCTTATAGGAACACTTTACATTTAGGAAAATTGTTTACTCTATTGCTTTCTGGATTTCATGGCTTTCAAACAAAATGTAAAAGTCTGCCCCCTTCTCCAATATTCTCATCAATTTCCTAAAGCTGTTAATAGCCATAAAAATCTAATAAATGTTTCTAGTGGCCTTTTGAATCTCATTCAGTAAAGTTTAGCTATGTCTAGGGATGCTTTATCTTTTTCTTAACCCATTTATCAAGAAGCTCAGCTATGCTATGAGGATTGGTTTTGAGGAACCACTTTGTTACACAAAGCTGGTGATGGGGTAGGGTTGGGGAGGTTAGGTAGGCCAGATAAATGAAGGAACAGAAAAACACTTTATCCTGGGGTGGGGTTGGAAGCAGTGAGACACGGAGAAGAAAGTGAGGAGGGATGAAAATAATACTGTGTAGAAATAACCCATAAGGTTATTCAACATCTCAATCTGAATTATTTTCATTTATGAGTCTATTTGTGTAAAGAAGAATTCTCCAGTGAATAATGAATACATAGATTCTTTTCTTTTTTTTTTTAATTTTTTAATGTTTATTTATTTTGAGGGAGAGAAAGAAAGCATGAGTGAGGAGAGGGGCAGAGAGAGAGGGAGACACAGAATCGAAAGCAGGCTCCACAGAGCCTGACACAGGCCTCGAACTCACAGACCCCGAGATCATGACCTGAGTCAGTTGGACATTTAACTGACTGAGCCACCCAGGCACCCCACTGAGCACATAGATTCAAGTGAAGATTCAATGTAAAGGCCTCTCTTTGAACAAATCTTCTTTAAAACAAATTAGTATCCAAAAAAGCTGATTTTTAGAGATTTTAAAGTTGCTGTCTTGGCTGTGGTTCTAGCCATCAAAGATTGCCAAGATGCAGATACAGAGTATCCTATTAAGCACACAGAGATGTTTTTAATAATTAACGTGCACATATATTTTCTTTTAATTTCTTTTCTAATCTTCCAAAACGTCAAACATCTGACAATCCTAGAATAAATCAAAATTTCTTTTTTTTTTTTTGTAGGAAACACTACTTGCTGATTAAATTTGAGGTGGAAAAGTATTCCCTGTTGCACATGGGAAGGTGGGTGACAAGATACTTCCTTTGTTGCACTCTGGACATCCCCTACTGCAGTCTGGATCAGCAAAATTACTAATTAACATTTACACCCACCATCCATCACTTGGGATACAAGCATATAAGTTTAAAGGAAGGGATAAAGATTCTTGACTCCACTCTGCCAGGGATTCACATCCAGATCAATTATAAATATTTCCATTTCCCTTCTTAATTCTGTTCCCCTTCTTTTACACTTTTTGTCCATATTTTTCTCACCTGTAATTATAATCTTCTATTACCTGGTCTAGAATACCCAGCCAACAGAGCTGCCTCTGTAGAATTCTGAATTTTGGGGTAAACTTCACACTTTTCCCCAAGAGTTACACCAGTTTGCCTGTGGAGCACTCACAACTCTAAAGGGAAAGCTAAGGACCTCTGTTTCCCTCATCCCCAAATTCCAAACCTGCCTGGCTATGTCCTTCCCATAGTTTTGGGGTCATTATAAGACAGTAAGTCTCTGGAATGAGGGATCAAGTGTTTGGTGGCCCTTAGCACCATAGGAACCAAAGAGTACCTGGCAACAAACATCAGGTATTGACAATTAGCAAAAGCTGTTATTTTCCCATAATTCAAAAGCTACCATTATGAGAGAGTTTTATTTTTTAACCAAATACTTTTAATCCACAGGCCAGGTTGGACATACTAGATTCTACTTTGTGTAAGTCACACTTGTGTCTTTACATATTTAAAAATATGCTCAAGTCTCCACTTTGTCATAATTTAGTGGTACTTCCGCCAGACTCTGAAGAACTGTGATCACATTATACTGGAATCAGAAGTATGAATGGTTGTAAATCATTATTTTCTAGTTACCAGGTTTCATATTTCTTCTTAGTCAGACTCTAAATAATTGTGTATTCTTTATAATTCAATATTTAGTCTAGTACTCTCTAATCCTGCCTTGTTGGAAGGCATATTTGGGAGGGGGAAATGTCAGTCGTATTATATCTCAGACCATTTGAAGAAGTAGAAGATACCATTTCCATTTAGAATACATTCACCATATGCTGCATGATAACATTTTTTAATTACTTAATCCCCTTTCAACACAGTGAGTTTAAGTTCTCAATTTGCAAAATTAGAAGCTTTGCATTTCAATTAAAAATTAAACCAGTTATTCCTTTATTTATTTACTAGCATGTTTTGATTTCAAACTAATTTAGACTACACTATTTTTTATTGATTACTAGTATTACATATAAATTAAAATGGCTACAGAAGAGCATATTATGGGAAATGTGTTGTTTATCTCCCCAGTAGAGTTATAAAACTACATATAGCTCTAGTCTCTCTATATATCTATCTACCCATGGCCTAATTAATTATCAAAAGTAAGATGAAATTACTATCTCTTGGTTTTTTTCATGTATTAAAAAAGGCATCATTAACTCAGAATTGCATTCATTAAAATTAAGCACATATTATCTTACCAAATAGAAATTTGAAATAGTTTTTCAAAACTTAATTGTAAAAACCACAGCATATAGTTGAATGCAATGTTTTCAATCAAAGATTCAAAATAGTAAATATTTTCTAAATGTTGTTCCTGTGAATTTGTGTTGCTTCTTGAAAATTTGAAGAATATTTCATATAATGTATATCCATGAAATACATTTTCAATAACTGATTTAAAATTTTAGTACATATTTTGTAGTTTATGATAAATAATATTCTTGGAAATTATAAAATAAATTTCATTAAGTATATTCCCTTATCCACCCTTGTCTGCATAGTCCACCACCAATCTTCTAAATCAATGTGATTTTATTAGAATTACACACCAAAAGACATTCCTTTTCATAATATAATGAACTCTGAGCTGTAGAATTTCATCTTCAAGTTAACCTTCTGAAAATATCATGTAGTTCCTGTGCTCTGATCTTTCTATCCACTTCTTCATTTATTCATCCAACTACTATTTGCCCAGTTTCCACTATATCCACAACTCTACTAATTTGGGGAAGTATACACAGAAAATAAGTGGACAAAGATCTTGGTCAGTGTCCTTGTAACTTGGCAAGAAAGATATGTTCATACTTAACCATAATACAAATTAGAAAGTAACTAGTATCAGTAAGGTTCTGTATGAATTTAGATGAGCTCCAAAGGTACAGGCTCAGAAGAAAATGAAGACAGGCTTAGCAGTGAGACTTCTGATCTGTATAGGCAGAAGTAGTGAGATGAAAACAGTTCAGGAATGACATTAGCAACATCAAAAAGAGAGGAAACTTGTGTCATATGAAGGAAATAAAAAGTATTTCATTTGACTGTAGTTCATGAAGAAGAGGCATGAAAAGTACACCTGGAAAGTTTGGAATGGATGGTTCAGGGTCCTTCGTGCCTGCCTAAGGTGTCTGGACTTTTATGGCTGGTGTGGCCAGCAGAATAAGATGCAAGCTCCTACCTTTGGCTTTGAGTGTCCTACAAGACTTATTCTTGACCAACTTTCCAACAACTTTGCAACTAACTATAGCAACTTTGCCTATCATTGCTCAATTCATGCCTATGGATTTACACTGAAAGTAAATACCCAACTGTGCATTCCCACATTCTCTCCAGTTGCAGTATATTACTTAGCTATCCCTACATATAGCCTGAGATCTCCATTTCTGTGTGTTTGCGCACACAGTTTATGCCATTTGTTGCTTCCTTTCCATTTTGTGTGTTAACATGCTTTTTTCCTCAGCATACATAGTTCATTCTAGATCTCCTAACTAGAAATAAACCTTATCTTCTTTGTATTCTCTATCATTTTTCTTACATCATTTGTGAAATCCTGCAATATAAATGTATTTCTAACTTTTCTATGGTTATAAATCCTTAAAAATGTAAAGAGGAAAAGATTTGTAACACAGTCACTGAATTTCAATGAAATTGCATTGATGGCTACTGATTAAACACCTGAGAATAAAGATTGATCTATAGCTAATAGGAAATGAACAGCACAGAGATTATGAGCACCAGGGAGGAGGACAAATGTCTCCACCACTCACATGGTTGGCACACTCAATAAGTGTACAAGGAAAGCTCTGTGCCATGTTTTAAATCTTCTAGGGAAATTCAAATCTGCACTATGGAAACCTCAGAACTTTATAAAAGAATCCTGAAACTATCAGCTTGCCCCTGCTGGAAGGAGGAGCAAAAGTAATCAAAGAAGTCAAAGAAATTCTACAATTCTGCAACTTAAATCCATCTGAAGCTAGTGGGTGAGTAGTTTCTTGCAAGTCTGTTCTATGAACTCTATCTTTCTTGAGATATTTTTTCATTGCCTGTGCCAGGAAACTGGGAAAACGTTTAACTTACTACAACTGATTGATCCAAAAGTGTGGCAAGGGTCCTGCTATCCAAAAACACCAGGTGAAATAGCAGACTGCCAGATACGCACAGCTGGATGTGTTTCGCCTCTTCTGGGTTGTCCAAGTTTACCACATGTCAGTTCAGCAATTTAGGGTGGATTGGAGATAATCCAGTAGAAAGAAAGGGAAAGTTGTGTTGGTTGCAGTCTGCAGAAGTTCTCCTTGTGTTCTTAATTCATCTCTCTCTCAGATGTTTGTGGTTTGTTTGTCTTTTCAGCTGTGGCAGTGGTTAACACTGTTGATGGGAAAATAATTTGTCCAACCTGGGCAGAACTTTTAAAGTTGTAAATTTACTGAATGTTAATCTGCAGGTGCCCAAATATTAGCTATTTGAAAATCTGTGTCACCATTGCATAAACTCTTAAGATTTGCATCTATCAATGAGATTTGCCAGGTTTTTTTTTTTAAATCCTTTACTACCTACTCAGAGTGGCTAAATTTAGATTTGTTCCACTGTCTGCTCTACTCATTTAAATAATTCCTATTGCAAGTTAACCTACAAACTAAAGACCCATAATAGGGTGTTTATTTAGCTTAAGCTGTTTTAAGTGTGTATAAGGAATATGCATATTCTAAGAGTCCTTCAGAAGATAAAGGCAAGGCCAAATATGGTGAACAGGGAAAACTACCTTGCTTACTCCCGCCCTAGACCTGCATGGTTCCATTTGCTTACAGTTCCCTAACGGTAATATTAATCTATTTCACAGTGTACTTAATCCCTTTATCCAGTTGAAACTAACGAAAACTTTTTTGCTGCATTCCTTTCTAACACTTACCCTCCTGCCTCAAGAAAATCTAACATTCCCTCTTTCTAGTCTTTCAGAGTTGTAAACATCAAATAATAATGCTAGTGTTTAATTGTGTAGCTAAAGCTTAAAGTAGTTTATTTGCTGTTCCAACATAGGGGATATAGAAACATGGGTTGGGGCTTGAGAAGAGCACTGGACTAGGAGTCTACTTATGTTGCTGTTTTGCCATGAGCCCACTGTACACGCTTGGATAAGATATTTCATCTGTATAGGGTTAAAGAACTCTCAAATCTACCCACTTTCCTTCATTGCTCTTGACAATAGGGACAGAGAGGTACAGTCCTCTTCTGTTTTTGAACCTTCCCATATAAAAAAATGAAGACATACCCAAAGAGTTATAAACATTTTAAAACAATTTAATGTTTATACTTAAATTAACATATCTAACACACCTAAAGTAATGTACTGACTCTTCGTATGACGTCATTTAAAAATAACACTAAGGGGCTCCTGGGTGGCTCAGTTGGTTAAGTATCTGTTTTTGGCTTGGTCATGATCTTAGAGATTTGGGTTGAGCCCTGTGTCAGGCTCTGTGCTGATAGCTCAGAGCCTGGAGACTACTTCAGATTCTGTCTCTCTGTCTGTCCCTGCTCACAATCTGTCTCTCTCTCTCTCAAAAATAAATAAACATTAAAAAGATTAAAAATAACACTGAAAGTCTAAACATGTAGACTCTTTGTGAATGCAAGACCTGGGTAAGTGGCTACTCCACTTGGACCTCAGGTTTGGCCTCACCTCCTCTGATTCATTTGTCTTTATCTGGGTTGCTAATTTGTAATTGTACTGCCTGACTCTAGTCTTTTCTCTATGTTAGAACCAACCTTGATTGTGACACAATCACCCTAATATAAATGGGTTTGACGTTCTCCATTTTGTACCCTAGAACTCAATCACTATAACACGTTCTGCAGTTTTTTTAAATGTCTCATTCTCTCATACATATATTTTTGAACAAGTTGCTTTCTTTTCATAGAACTTTCTTCATCATATATCTCCTTTTATTGGAGGTTCAAGACATCGGGACCAGAGGACACCTTCCTTGACACATTATCCTTAACATGGACACATATCTATGCTCCAAAAGTGGTCTAAAAACACCACACATTCAAATATCATTATGCTTATCACTCTGAATGGTGATGACCAGCCACTTGTTTGTTTTCACATTATACTGTAAACTCCTTAAGGAAGGAGACATGGTCTTCAGTTTCCCTAGCTCGATGAGCATATTGTTTCCCATGAATGGAGGTGATGAGTAAATGTCTGTTAATGATGTACTATAATCTTGAGATACTCCCATGAATGTACTTGACTCCGACTAGCCCCCAAAATACCTTTGAGATAAAAGGGATTTGGAAGGTGTGTAGTGTAGGACATAGTTAAGAGATAAATTCATGACATTAACATTTTATCCCAATTTTCTCAGCCTTACCTCAGGCTAGCTACCTTTTTGTTTTAAAAAATTGAGGGGTTATAGTTTAAATGCTACATTTAAAAATAAATCTCATTTCTGGGGGACCTGGATGGCTCAGATAGTTAAGTGCCTGACTTCGGCTCAGGTCATGATCTCATGCTGACAGCATGGACCCTGTTTCAGATTTTCCATCTCCCCCTCTCTCAACCCCTCCCTCATTCTCTATCTCTTTCTTTCTCTCTCAAAAATAAACAAAATAAAAAATTAAAATATAAATCTCATTTCCTTTTATTATGCATATCCTGAAAAGAAGGCATCTGAAGCCTGACTTTACACATCATACACCTCATATAATTTTAGGTGTTTTTGATTAGTAGAAAAGTCTTATGTTCCATAATAAAATCTAGAGCTAACTAATGATCTAATCAAATAATATGAAAATGTATTTGGAATTTCAACAAATTGTTCACCTTTGACCATATTTAAATCATAACCAATATGTTTTTCACTACAGGCATTCACTAAAATGATTGGGCTAAGGAGATAAATCAAGTTAGATAAACAGTAATAGGATGGAATAGATCATTATTCATAAGTAAAATTATTTGGCAACAAGAACCTTGCTGACCCATCTCATTTTCTCAAACCTGATTTATGGACAGGGTCTGGGGGACTTGTTCAACTGTAGTAAAGCCCATCCACACCAGAAGCTGACTTTTTCTGGAGATCAGAAATTCATTTCCAGGGGCAGGTAAGGGATTGATGTCAGTGTGAACTGTTTGCTCCTCTCCTGAAAGACATCACATTTCAGTAGGGCTCAAAGTCTTTAGCTAAACTGAGGAATCCAGGACAAAAGGGTAGCGTTTTAAGCATTAAAGAATCAAGTAGAAAATGTGTGTGTGTTTGTGTGTGCGTGCGTGCACACACGCGCATGCAGGTACATTCTTAGTCTGTAATGATTTAAGTAAATTTAAACTTTTGCCTATGTGTAATTATGGATATGTGGGAATTCTCTTTTGATAAATTATAATTGAATCTCTTTGAGGACAAGGACCTGGCCTAAGTCTCCTGATTCCCTCGAATTCTCCAATATTCGTTGGCACATAAACATCCAATAAAATTATTGGATGAGCTAATTTATTAATTATTCCTGCCTACTGAAATAGCACTGGTAAACCAAAAGGTCATATGCTAATGCTGCAAATTATGCATAAAAAAGTATGAGCTGCATTTTCCTCTTACTGAGAAATGACTTAAAATCTAAAGATTGAATCACATGTAATTTCAAGGTTTCTTTTTAGCTTTTCAGCTCTATAGATTGGAGTAACACAATGCTGTGATTTGACCATGACCCTCAGGGTTGGTTAATCTCAACATCCTCAAAAGCACTGTCTACCGATTTGCAGTCCACAAAATGAAGTACAGTTAAAATCCCCTCAATCAAACACAACTAAGATTGACTACCCTAAAAATCCAGGTTTTGATGTCAACAACCAAAAATTATTTCTGGTTCCATTTTCAAGAAAAACCAAGAAGTTAAAAAGAGAGAATATTAGAATATAAATATTTTAAAATATATTTATAAACTACAACATGGCATTTTGGCAGAACTTTTCTTTTACAATAACATGAGACGTTTTGCAGTATTTCAAGTTGACTCGGTAACAATATATTCTCAGTATTAATATGTCATTTGGGAATGTCTGAGTTGATGTTTCTCATGTTGGTTCTCATGTCATTTACCCATGCTTCCATGTCTATGAAATAATCTAATGTGCACCGCAAAACAGAAAACAGGAACACAAGTTTCAGACACCATGACCAAAATGAAAAAGCCACACTAGACTTGGGTAAAAACAGCAGCAGCTTGACGCTTCTCTAGAATAACTCTGACCAAGACCAGAAGAGAGAGGGTGTTATGAGCAGCAGGAGCCAATGGCATGCAAAGAACTTGAGAGTTGGAGGTAAATGCCAGGAAAAATACAAGTGCAGGATACTACTTTGTACTTTATGGAGCCATAAAAGCTTTATTCTGGAAAGTTCAAAGCCCTTGACAGACATTTCATTAGTCCTCCCTCTCTCCTTTGAGGTACACAGGTGGCAAGTGTAATTATTGTCATTTTTATGAATGGGAAAAAATGAGGCATGAAAGGTTAAAAACACATTCAAAGTTACATAAAATCACATGCACAGAAGGCTACAACGCCCCCTCCCTGATGCTTCCTTAAATGCCTTATGACCTTTTTCACTGTGTTGGTCTTATATCATGCTTTTCATGAAAGAAACTTCCTTAAAAGATCCTTTGTACTTATTAATGCTGTTTCTAAACTTTTAAAAAAGAAGGAAACAACAACAACAACAAAATCCAAGGTATCGGCATATGTCTCAAATAGCCAAGTCATTCTTCAATGCTACTGATATCCTCATATGTCAAATTTATTACACTTTGAAGAAAAGTTAAGTTTGGTTTCTTAGTGTCACTGCTTCATCTAAAAGCCTCCTTGCATGCACATTGCCTGGCCACATCTTCTGATTCTAAGATCTATAAGTTAAAATGAACTCTTCACAACACTGCTAAGCATCTTAGAAAAGATGACGCATACAACTGGTTGTAAGTGCCAAGAAAAGAGAATGAACTCCCCTTTTTGACAACTGGCAGGGAAACACCAAGTGGCGATGTTGGAACCGTGCACTGGCACTCCACCTCCATGTCCTAAAAAGACATCTCTGCTTGGCGGCTCTTGCAGTTGAAACATAAGAAAAATAAAGGGTAATAGCAACCAAATGGAAAAAGCTGGAAATTACTAGAGAAGAGGAAAATTTTAACTTCTAAGAAGATATTAGAAAGTGGAAACTTTACAAAAACCCTTTTTGCCAGAGGTTGTCCAAAAATCAACCAAATTTATTATAGAATAATAACCAAATTTGTGCATGAATCAGTGATGATGTAAAACTATACAGTATAAGCATTGCTAAATATTTTTTGGTTTAATTTTCCTTTAAAGGAAGGCTTCAGAATGAGGCTCTCAATGGTGTTTCATTATGTAATGCCATGTTGATTTGGTATATTACCTCAGGTATGAATCTAATATAGTTTGATTTGTTAAGAGACTAAAATGAAACATACTACTTTTTTAATGCCTCTTTCTTATAAGCACAAGGTACAATAAATAACCAATTTAAATATGGTAAGAGTGCTGAGTTAGAGTTTTAAAGATTACTTTTGAGATTATTTTTACCTACTATCTGCAATTTAGTTAGGAGAAATATTATGTAACCAAACCCCTGCCTCTATCAGAGCTAAAATATGAGTTGAAAACTAAATGCTTGTTACCTCATGAGGCTAATTTAATGGATTTACACTGTGCAATAATATGGAATGCTTTTTTCATCTGCCTTTATAAATGTACAAAATGGAAATGATTAGACAAAAAAAACTGGGTTAGCTTTATCCTGTAGGTTACTAATTGCTCTCATATCAATATATGTACATATTTCTATGTACGCATTTCCCCTTTGTGTTTTGATATACTAAAATAAATACAGATTTCTAAAAACTCTGACTTTGAAGCTGGTCTTGGACTATGTGAATGCCTATCAAATGTGATATTGATTTATTAATAACTCCCATATGTTAAGAAACAATGCTTTTCAGACTTTTAACATCTTCCAACTGTTGCAGCTAATTGTTGTGTTGAAATAATTTTCTTGATCATTCTACCTAATTCCTCTGTCTAAGATTGTATTTACTTACTCGTTTTACTTCCTAACAATTCACATTGCTTTACAGTTCATTTTTTCTGCAAGAAAATACTATATTCCCGTGGGAGGGAAACATAGTACTTATGTATAATGCAGCTGTGAAACAAATGTAATGCTTTATGCTCTGTTGTAAAAAGGACATCTAAAATCTAATTTCCTAGGTCAGTAGTGAATAATATCTATTTCTATGCTTAACAGTCTTTCAAAACCTTTCTTTTTCCTAACAAAAATGTCTACCAATATTGGCACATGTTATGAAACACTTCACATATTATCAGTTTCCAGTACATGATCTATAGTAGTAGGAATGCTTGCTGTGTATGTGTTATCACTAGAAGTATTACTACCACTTATACTTTTTTAAAGCCTTTTATTTCATGAATGGCACAACTTAGAAATTTAACTTAAGATGACCGACAGGTGGAAATGCTTAACCATTTTAACTCAGCCTCAACCTTGTGAAAAATAGCATTTTGATTTTTCATCTGTGCCTTCTTTTCTTTCTGGTATTCTTAAATATACAGCCTTGAAGTCGTTTTTTTTCCCTGGCTCTCCATTAACATCTCTCTCTTCTTTTCCTCTCTCTTCCTTTCCCTCTCTCTCTCAATATATTAAGATACTTGCCCAGTTCTAAGACTCTCCTACAATGCATCACTTCCTACATCAGGGTCATGCTCAGAAAGATACAATTTGTGTTCTCTTCTCCCATAACCTTGACCTCATTGTCTAAATTCCTGAAATTAATTTTCTACTGCTCATGCCAGGTTTATTCTTTATTCACCTCTTATGTATTGCTCCCAACAATGTGAAAACTTATTAGAGAAACTCAAATTTATTTCAAAATTTACTAAATTTTAAGCTCCAGAGTGAAAGAAGATACATTTTACATATCTTGATAATCTAGTATCTCATGCACTACCCGTCATATTTTAAGTTTGCAACAAAATAACAACAATGATAATAATGATAATATCTAACTCTTAAAATACCTAATATGTGTTTTACACTTTGCTAAGTGTTTTTCATGGTATCTTTACAAGGTCCTTACAATAGTATTTGATTATGGAATAGATAATATTATTCACACATTTTGGATATAGAAACTGAGGTTTAGAGTTAGATAAACAACTTGCCAATGTGGCAGAACTTGGCCATAAACCTAAGTGGCCTGATCCTGATCCTGTGTTCTTATCATTATACATTTTTCTCAGAGATAATCTTTAATTATTTAGCACACTTCTCTTGAGTCCTGCACAAACCCCACCCTATTTGCATTGTTCACTGATTCTCATGATTAATGTTAATCTAGAAATAAATGATTTAAAGAAAAGATGGCAAGTACATTTTTTTTGCCAAATGTACTAGATGAGCAAAATATGCTTAAAAAATTTTATTTACAATAATTTTCAGGTTATGTAGAGTGTCTGAGGAAAAGGCACTATCAGCATAGAAAAAGGGCCAACTGTTTGCCTCACTAATCAAGATATATCTTTATATCTTATTTTAAATTTTTTTATGTTTATTTGTTTTTGAGGGAGAGAGAAAGACAGAACACAAGTGGGGAAGAGACAGAGAGAGAGGGAGACACGGTATCTGAAGTAGGCTCCAGGTTCCGAGGTGTCAGCACAGAGCCCAACACAGGGCTCACACTCACAAACCATGAGATCATGACCTGAGCCAAAGTCAGACACTTAACTGATTTAGCCACCAGGTATCCCTATTCTTTGATAGAAAAACATATATCTGTCCTCAGTGGAAGTTGGATACCAATATTTGAACTGCAACCAAATTGAACCTGCCAATATAAAACTAGTGTCACATTAACATCTCTACTAGATTGTCAGATTAAATATATTTTCTTAAGGTGAAATTATAGCTGCAGATGAGCAATAGGAAAATATATTGATCACCTACTTTTTTGTGAAGAAATATTGACATGCATTTTTAATTCACTTTCTATTCTTTAAAGGTCCAAGGGCACATGTACTTTTGTACTTGATAATAAACATGTGAAGCATCAGAACAGATGCTGAATGTGGACATTTTCTATTATAACTCTAATAAAATGTGACTAATAATCTGATTCACTTGGAGATAACTTAAAACCTAAAACACATCAACTGTGATGTTGAAAGCATATTAAACATAATTTATCCTCTGATTCAGGATGCACTTTGTGATTTCATAGTGCTATCTGGTCATGTTTAGGAACACCAAGGAAAAGAGTCCTGAAACTGAACAGAGGCATATGCATTGTGGTGAAGAGCTGGAGCCATAATTCCTGAGATGGTCTCCTTGTTCCACAGTCTTTACCAGCTCTGTGCCTCAGCTTCCTCATCTGAAAAATGGAGATGACAATATTGCCTATGATTCTTAAAGCATCATCCGGCACATCGCAAGCACTCTATAAATATTAGTTATTATTGTCATGGTTATAACCTAAAAAATTTTGAATTCCTTTTGTAACTGGAAGATAAACATTGAAGTTTTGTTTGTATGCTCATGTGATAGTTTATGTGTGCATATGTTTTTATTTTGACAAATCCACATTTTTACCTATTATAACGAAAAAATTGCTTTTTTTGTTTTTGGTTTTTAGTTTCTATTTAAATTCCAGTTAGCTAACATACAGTGTAATGTTCGTTTCAGGTGTATAATATAGTGATACGACACTCAGTACTCATCACAAGAGGTGCACTCCTTAATCCCCATCACCCATTTTATCCATCTCCTCATCCATTTCCCCTCTGAAAACCATCAGCTTGTTCTCCATAGTTAAGAGTCAGTTTTTTGCTTTGCCTCTATCCCCCTTTTTTTTCTTCCTTGCTTGTTTTCTTTCAAAAATTCTACGTATGGTATTTGTCTTTTTTGATTTATTTCGCTTAGCATAATACTCTGTAGCTCCATCCATATCTTTCCAAATCCAAGATTTCATTCTTTTTTATGGCTAATATTCCGTTTGTGTGTGTGTGTGTGCGTGTGTGTGTGTGTGTGTGTGTGTGTGTGGTGTGTGATGTGTGTGTGTCTGTGTGTGTTCTTCATCCATTCATTACTTGATGGACACTTGGGTTCTTTCCATAATTTGGCTATTACAGATAATGCTGCTATAAACATTGAGGTACATGTATCCCTTTGAATTAGTATTTTCGTATTCTTTGGGTAAATACCTAGCAGTGCAATTGCTGGATCATACAGTAATTCTACTTTTAACTTTTTGAGGAATCTCCATACTGTGGCTGCATCACTTTGCATTTCCACCAACAGGGCAAGAGGGTTTATTTTCTCCACATCCTCACCAACACCAGTTGTTTCTTGTGTTTTTTATTTTAGCCACTCTGACAGGTGTGAGGTGATATACCATTGTAGTTTTATTTTGTATTTCCATGGTGAGGAGTCATGTTGAATATCTTTTCATATGTTTGTTGGTCATCTCTATGTTTCCTTTAGAAAAATGTCTATTCATGCCTTCTGCACATGCATTAATTGGATTGTTTTTGAGTGTTGAGTTTTATAAGTACTTTGTATATTTTGCATATTAACCCTTAATCAGATATGTTATTTGTAAATATCTTCTCCCATCTGTAGAGTGCCTTTTAGATTTGTTGATTGTTTCCCTTGCTATGCAGAAGCTTTGTAATTTTGATGAAGTCTCAATAGTTTATTTTTGCTTTTGTTTCCCTTGCCTCTAGAGACATATCTAGTAAGAAGTTTCTACAGCTGATGTCAAAGAGGTTACTGCTCTTTGGGTACTTTTCTAGGATTTTTATGGTTTCAGGTTTCACATTTATGTCTTTAATTCATTCTGAATTTATTTTGTGTATGGTTTAAGAAATTAGTCTAATTTCATTCTTTGGTATGACTGCTGTCCAGTTTTCTTAACACCATTTATTGAAGAGATATTCTTTTTCCACTGGATACTTTTTCCTGCTTTGTAGAAGATTAATTTCTGCTCTTTCTATTCAGTTCCATTGACTTATGTATCTATTTTTGTGTCAGTGCCATACTGTTTTCATCACTACAACTTTGTAATATAAATTGAGGTATAGCATTGTGATGTCTCAAGCTTTGCTCTCCTTTTTCAAAGTTGTTTTGGCTATTTGGGGACTTTTGTGGTTCATTACAAATTTTGGGATTTTCTATTCTACCTCTGTGAAAAATGCTGTTGGTATTTTGATAGACATTGCATTGAATGTGTAGATTGCTTTCGGTAGTATAGACATTTTTTTCAACAAAGTTATTTTATTTTTTCAGATTATTTTTTAACTTATATTCAAGTTAGCTAGCGTATAGTGCAACAATGATTTCAGGAGTAGATTTCTTAATACCCCTTACCCACTTAGTCCAGCCTCCCCACAACCCCTCCATCAACCCTCTGTTTGTTCTCTATATTTAAGAATATTTTATGTTTTGTTCCCTCCCTGTTTTTAAATTATTTTTGCTTCCCTTCCCTTATGTTCATCTGCTTTGTGTCAAATTCCTCATATGAGTGAAAACATATTATTTTGGTCTTTATCTGACTAATTTTGCTTAGCATAATACCCTCTAGTTCTATCAATGTAGTTGAAAATGGCAAGATTTCATTCTTTTTGATTGCTGTGTAATACTCCACTGTATATATACACCACATCTTCTTTATCCATTCATCTGTCAATGGACATTTGGGCTGTTTCCATACTTTGGCTATTGTTGATAGCACTGATATAAACATTGGGGTGTATGTGCCCCTCTGAAATAGCACACCCATGTCCCTTGCATAAATACCTAGTAGTGCAATTGCTGGGTCTTAGGGTAGTTCTATTTTTAATTTTTTGAGGAACCTCCATACTGTTTTCCAGAATGACTTCATCAGTTTGCATTCCTACCAGCAGTGCAAAAGAGACCTTCTTTCTCCACATCCTAGGCAATATCTGTTGTTGCCTGAGTTTTTAATTTTAGCCATTCTGACAGGTGTGAGTGGTATTTCATTGTGGTTTTGATTTGTATTTCCCTAATAAGTGATGTTGAGAATTTTTTCATGTGTCAGTTGGCCATCTGGAGGTCTTCTTTGGAGAAGTGTCTATTCATGTATTTTGCCCATTTCTTCACTGAATTATTAGGTTTAGAGGTGTTGAGTTTGATAAGTTCTTTATAGATTTTGGATACTAACCCTTTATCTGATATGTCATTTGCAAATATCTTCTCTCACTCCACCAGTTGCCTTTAAGTTTTTCTGATTGTTTACTTCACTGTGCAGAAGCTTTTTATTCATGAGGTCCCAATAGTTCATTTTTGCATTTGTTTCCCTTGCCTCCAGAGATGTGTTGAGTAAGAAGTTGCTGTAGCCAAGATCAAAAAGGTTTTTGCTTGCTTTCTTCCCAAGGATTTTGATGGATTCCTGTGTTATGTTTTCCTCTTTCATCCATTTTGAGTTTATTTTTGTGTATGGTATAAGAAAGTGGTCCAGGTTCATTTTTCTGCATGTCACTGTCCAATTTTCCCAGCACCATTTGCTGACGAGACTGTCTTTATTCCATTGGAAATTCTTTCCTGCTTTGTCAAAGATTAGCTGGCCACATGTTGGTGGATCCACTTCTGGGTTCTCTATTCTATTCCATTGACTTGAGTGTCTATTTTTGTGCCAGTACCATACTGTCTTTAAAATTTTTTTAATGGGGACGCCTGGGTGGCTCAGTCGGTTAAGCCTCCGACTTTGGCTCAGGTCAGATCTCACGTTCGTGGGTTCGAGCCCCACGTCAGGCTCTGTGCTGACAGCTAGCTCAAAGCCTAGAGCCTGCTTCCTGTTCTGTGTCTCCTTCTCTCTCTGACCCTCCTCCTCTCATGCTCTGTTTCTCTCTGTATCAAAAGTAAATAAAACATTTAAAAAATTTAAAAAAAAAGAATTTAAAATTTTTTTAATGTTTATTTTTGAGAGAGAGAGAGAGAGAGACAAAGCATGAGTGGGGGAGAGAGAAGGAGACACAGAATCCAAAGCAGGCTGAGCTCTCAGCACGGAGCCTGATGAGGGGTTCAAACCCACAAACCATGAGATCATGACATGAGTCAAAGTCAGACGCTTAACCGACTGAGCCACCCAGGCACCCCATCCTTACTGTCTTGATAATTACTGCTTTATAATACATCTTGAAGTCTTAGACTGTGATGCCTCCAGCTTTGGTTTTCTTTTTCAAGATTGCTTTGACTATTCGGGGTCTTCTTTGTTTCCATACAAATTCTAAGATTGTTTGCTCTTGCTCTGTGAAGAACGCTGGTGTTATTTTGATAGGGATTGTGAGTAGTATGGGTATTTTAACAATATTTGTTCTTCCAATTGAGGAGCATGAAATGTCTTTCCAGTTCTTTGTATTGTCTTCAATTTCTTTCATCAGTGTTTTATAGTTTTCAGAGTAGAAATCTTTCACCTGTTTGGTTAGGTTTATCCCATCCATAGAGTAAAAGTTCTCAGGTTTTCCCCAGAAAGGATGATATTCGTTGTGGCTTTTTCATAGATGGGCTTTATTATGTTGAGGAATGTTCCCTCTAAATCTACTTTGTTGAGAAACAAAACTGCCTTTCATGCACAAAATGTAGATATTTGTACTTCCTGATATTTGAGCTGTTGTAGATATCTTACTGTTTAATTCAATTTGCCGTGGAATGGACTGAATGTGCTTCTCAGAACTAACATGTTGAAACCTACCCCCCCCCGATGTAATAGTGCTAGGAAATGGGGCTTTGGAGGAATTATTACGATTAGATGAAGTCATGATAGTGGGCCCTTAATGAATGGGTTTAGTACCATTATATAAGTTACAAGAAAGCTTTGTTCCCATTGCTGCTTTCCACCATGGAAAGATGGAATAAGAAATGGGCAATCTATAACATGGTGAGAGATATGGGCTCTCACCAGAACCTGAGAGGCTGGCACTATGATCCCAGACTTCTAGAACTATGGGAAACAAAATTTCTGTTGTTTATAAGCCACTGAGTCTACAGTACTTTGTTATAGCAGCACACACTAAGATACCATACCTTTATTTATATTATCAGGAGACATGTACTTTAGCATAAACTCTCTACCATTAAAAAAATAAGCAGGAAGTTTTCGAACAATATTCACTGATTTTTACAAAGAAATCCTTTAAAAAAGTCAATTGACAGCCAACACGTACATGAAAAGATGCTCAATTTCATTAATTATCAGGGAAATGCAAATCAAAACCAGGAGATAACACTCAAATGTGTTAAAATGACTATTATCAAAAGACTGTAAATAACAAGTGTGGGTGAAGATGGAGGAAAGGGAACTCTTGTGCACTGTTGGTGGGGATATAAATGGGAGCAACCACTATGGAAAATAGTATGCAGACTCCTCAAAACATTAAAAATAGAACTACTATATGGTCCAGCTATTCCACGCTAGTGTTTTTTATCCAAAGGAAACAAAAGAATTTCCTCTTATAGATATCTGCAAACCAATGTTCATTGAAGAATTATTTATAATAGCCAAGATATGGAAACAATCTAAGTGTCCCTCAACGGGTGAATGGATAAGAAATTCCAGTATATGTGTACAATGGAATATTCTTTAACCATAAAAAAAAGAATGAAAACTTACAATTTGCAACAACATAGATAGGTAGACTGCCAGGACATAAGGCTAAGTGAAATATGTCAGACAAGGAAAGAAAAATACCATATGATCTTTCTCATATGTGGAATAAAACTTAAAAAAAATAAAACAAGGCAAGGCTATAGATACAGAGAACAGGTTGGTGGTCAGGCAGGGTGTGTGAGAAAAAGATGAAGGGTAAAAAGATAATAAGAAAAAAATACTGGGGGAGGTAAGAGATGGTAATACATAAAATAAGACTAGCTGTGAATTAATTATTAAAGCTGAATAATAAATAAATTGGCATCATTATGCTATTCTTAAAAAAAAAGAATGAGTTAATCTCCCTTCTAAAACTCTAAAGGACATACTATTTTCATACTTTTTCCCCTAATCTAGTGAGATATTGTTTTATATGTTCTACTTCAAGTGGAGAGGACTTTCATTTTAAATTTCGTGGTTGAGCAGTGCATAAGTAAGCTAAATGGAAAATTTTTCCCTGCTTGGGCTCTTTGCTGAAGGATGCTGAGAATGAGATTAGAACTGGATCCTGAATGCCTAATGAGGACCAGATTTTGATATAAAAACAGAATTCTGTATTTGGTTATCTTTGAACTAAGACCACTAAAAGGACTAATAATTGTGGTTATAGACAAATGTCTGTTAAAGATGAGCAAATTAGACATAAAGAGTAATCATGGACTCCAAATATCTAAACCAATTTCTAAAAAGAAATACATTATTTAAGTGTGAAAATATTTGAGTTATTTTTTTCCTTGCCAGTGGTTTCTCTTCTGTCAGCACTAAAAGCCCTGACATGCTATAAAAGCTTGTTTTGTCAGTCTCCAGTCCCACAGGAAAGAATGCAAGGGACCCTATGGATACTAAATTTATAGCCCTAGATATGTAGGCTTAGATAACGTTTTGATAAGCATTCAAGCATTTTGTTGATTAACCACATCAAATCAAAGCTGTGAATTTAGCCAATCACTAATGATTTCAAGGAACTTGGATGAGATCATTGCCTGCAAATCTCCAGGGGTTTAAGGCTCAACCTAGGACTCTTGAAGGTAAAAAGGCAAACCCCCTCTTGGCTGAGTGCTCTGGTTGGTTTTGTGTAATTATCAAACAGGCCTTGGGAATCTGTCCAGCAGTGGTCCAAAGGGGAAACATATGCACTTCACTTACAGTTAGCACTGCAGCTACCTTGGAGCAGGAGAAAATCAGTAGGTTCGTGCTTATGTAAAATGCTTTTAGACTTTAACTCTGAGCCAGTCCAACAACCTCTGGCATTGGGATTGGTGAGATGTCTAAGGGCACTTCATCTCCAAGTGCTGGCTCCAGGAATGACACAGGAAATTAGTTAAATGAAGCAGTGGAACTCTCAGAAGCTCGTCTCTTGGACAGTGCGTTCATGGGAGTGGGAGCTAAATTATATCTAAGAAATGGGAAATGCCGCTCTACAGGTAGTAGGGCTGTAACTCAGTGGTGAGCCATTAGTCTTTGGAACTAAAGGCTCTCTGATTTCCACAATTCCAGGTGGCAGGGAGCTTACAAACGTGCACTGGTCTTATGTATAACAAGCCCCCACTTTTGTAATCATATATGTGGAAAGCTTTGTATGAAAATAATGAATCAGAGATGCAGACGTTTTCATTTGTACTTTAAATGTTTTATTGATGGAATATAAAGGTACCTTCTCTTGATTTTTAACCCTATTATAAACCTGTAAAGAATGGACAGCTATGAAAGCGAAGTAACCTTGCCCTCCTCACGTGGAGTAATACATGTGCCCAGGTCTTGTGATCATTATCCTTGCTTGTGTTTGAAACCAGTTATTAATATTATTCAAATATCACATCAGATGTATTACTGAATTTCATTGGTTAACAAAGTACTTTTTAAAATATATTTTGAATGATCAAATCAGGAGACTGTAGATGCTGGTGAGGATGTGGAGAAACAGACACCCTCTTATACTGTTGGTGGGAATGCAAACTGGTGCAGCCACTCTGGAAAATGGTGTGGAGGTTCCTCAAAATATTAACAATAGAACTCCCCTATGACCCAGCAATAGCACTGCTACAAATTTACCCAAGGGATACAGGGGTGCTCATGCATAGGGGCACAGGTACCCCAATGTTCATAGCAGCACTTTCAACAATGCCAAATCATGGAAAGAGCCTAAATGTCCATCACCTGATGAATGGATCAAGAAGATGTGGTTTATCTATACAATGGAATACTACGTGGCAATGAGAAAGAATGAAATCTGCCCATTTGTAGCAACATAGATGAAACTCGAGGGCGTCATGTTAAGTGAAATAAGTCAGGCAGAGAAAGACAGATACCATATGTTTTCACTCATATGTGGAATAGGAGAAACTTAACAGAGGACCATGTGTGTTGGGGGGGGAATGGGGGCATATAGTTAAGGAGAGGGAGGGAAGCAAACCATAAGAGATGTGTAAATACTGAGAACAAATTGAGGGTTGATGGGGGATGGGGGAGAGGAGAAAATGGGTGATGGGCATGGAGGAGGGCACTTGTTGGGATGAGCACTGGGTGTTATATGGGAACCAACTTGACAATAAACTATATTAAAAATAATAATAAAATAAAATATATTTTGAAAGTTTTTCTGCCACAAATTGAGGAAGAAATTGGTATTAAGAATTTAGTTACATGATATATACATGATAATACATGATATATATTAGTGAAGTGATGTATCAACTTAAAATATTTATGAAGAATCAGTTCTTGGCATGTTAGAGATCCAGAATGTAAGTAAAGCATATCCCCAGCTTTGAGATTTATTCTGAACTCCAGGAAAAAAAGGGCCAAAGACTGCAGAGGTATTCGCATATCACAAATTTTCTTTAATCCGGCAGTTTTCAAAAGTCTTGGTTTGTTTTAAAGAAAGCAGCACCACAGCAAGTGCCTTTTATTCGTCAAATTTGGAAAGACATTCTGTGCTTTCCCACTAAACAACCCCCAATCTTGAGTGTGCACTCTTCCTGCCAGGACATGAGATTTCTCCCTGAAATATCTAAAAGACGTAGTGCTTTGGAACTTTTCAGCAGAAGTAAATCTCTGTCTGTCATAAAAATATCATGAGCTCAGGCAAGCCAGGATCAATAGCAGTGCCTAGGGACAGGTGGATTAATCAGAATCACGAACTCTTCCTTCTCCACCTCCAGGAGTACCTTCCACATCTGTCAAATTAAAATAATTTGCCTATAATGTGAAAGCACCTACATAGAATATCCTTAACATTCAGAAAAGTGTTCCTTTTACCAAGATAATCTTTATTTTTGGTCTGTGTGCTTAAATATTCTTATTTTAGTCACCTATTAAATTTTCCCTTCCATTCTTCAACTAAATTATTTAGTAGATACATTAATCTGAGTTTTTGTTTGTGCTCTAATGCTTTTCTGATGGGCTTGGCCTCCACAGATGCCCTTTTAAAAGCTGCATTTTGTGCACCTCTTTTAGATAGCTCGTGATATAACCAGAGGCAGGTATGGCTGGAATCAGCTGAAGATGTTTACCATCTAAGTGGAAAAGAACTAGCTTCAATATTAACCCCCTGTGCTTTCCCCACCACTAATGTTAATACTTTAGGAATATGTGATGGTGACAGTGACATTAGGTAGCCCAAATTCCTCATTATTCAAAAGGCTACAAATAACAACTGATATACCCTCTGCTGCACTCATTTTATTCTTGTATTCTTCCCATTATTGTTCTCTGGCTGGGGGTCTCACTGCTTCTTCTTTCCTTTTTCAATCTCAGTTCCTTCTATTTGGTTAACCTGACCCAAAGAAGCTTAGGGTGAAACAAATTCTATGGTAGGCTGGAAATTATGGGAAACAGCTTTGTATAATTTTCCAACCTCCCAGACAATGGTAAGGGCATCATCTACCTGTAGCTATTTCTAGGTTGTGGACGTGGACAATAATGTTTAAAAGAAGGACAGATTTAGCAAACAAAACCAGCTATTGAGGTCCAGTTCCCATTCCTAGGATGTTCATAGATGATATGTACATACCTTCTATATCCAGCCAGCTGGCAATCATGAAAATGTTTTTACAATTCCACTTATTAGATTCATTCTAGGGATATATCCTATGATCCTTTCTAATCAGAGATATTATTGGTTTATGTCACTAACTGAAAACCCCAAATTGTATATTTGCTCTAGATTGCATATCTGCCCTTTTCCTCCCATCAGCACAAAGCTGAATCCATTTTTTCCTGTTTATCACAAACTGTTCTTGTCCTTTCTTTCTAGTTATCCATTTTGTTTTTCTCCTGGAGTCAAATTGAAAACCCATTCTATCTGCAAATTTCTTAGTTTCTGAGTACCTTGTAATCTTAAAATTTCATGTAGTCTTCTAAATTTTCCTTCCCTGCGCCGTGGAATTTTATTTTCTAGTTTACCGCCATATGGATTATTCCCCTATTAATCTTTCCAGTAACTTCAAGGGTGCCTGGATGGCTCAGTTGGTTCAGTGTCCCACTCAGCTCAGGTCACGATCTCATAGTTTGTGGGTTCGAGCCCCGTGTTGGGCTCTGTGCTGACAGCTCAGAGCCTGGAGCCTGCTTCTGATTCTGTGTCTCCCTCTCTCTCTGCTTATGGTCTGTCTCTCTCTCAAAAATAAGGAAATATTAAAAAAATGTTTTAAATCTTCCCAGTAACTTCAGTACAGTACTATGTTTGCTCATATACCTATTACCAATGTAATCTGGAGATTCACATTTTTAAGTCTCTGTTTAGGCAGATTCCATACCTCAGTAGATGCAGACTTTTTTGTAGACATATAATCATGACATTGTACAGGAAGTTTCTCACGAGGATATCCAAAACACCATTTTTACTGGTTTGGGCAGGTACACAATGCCTAAAATTACCCAAGCTTGTCAGGACATGTGCAGTACACAAGTCCTTGGTACACAGATAGGTCACCCAGAGCTATTGCTAGTATAGAGGGTTGTCTTTTGCCTATGAAAATGATGGGGGCCATGTGATAGACCTTGTGGCTTTGTCTTTTTGCTTGCAAGTGACCAATCTTCACCTGAAAAAAAATCCTGCATATCTTTGGTTTACAAATAGATGTTTCTTTGCTTAGACAGTAATTACTGTTTCCTAGTTATTCAAAATAATACTGCTCAGAGGCCTTTCATGTGTCTTTTTAGCCTTGATTTGGTCTTTTTTTTCCCACTTTGAGGCACACCTGTTTGCTTTTTAAGCCATATTTACATGTGTGTTCCAGCAGCACTGAATTGTTGACAGTATTACAGCAAGGTTGGTGGACTGGTTGCATTCCACAGTCTTGTTGTGGGTGGTCCTGTCTTGTCATTGGCTGTTGAACATGATGTTAAGGTTATATTCAGAAATCTACTCAAGAAGCATTGAGTGTTTTCCATGGCAGGTCCAAATCTCAAGCAGTATTTTGTAGAACATGAGTTAGATGGCCAGTTAATGCTCACTGGTATCTAGTCTGCGGCCTGCTGGCTTTAATGATATGGTTTCCAAATCCTTTGTGAATACTTCTAACTGAAGTATTCTTCTAACTGAAGAATCTATGTAGCTATGACTCACTCATCTTTAAGCCAAGTGTGTGTCAGGTGCAGCGGCAGAAGAACAGGGATGCAAGGACACCTTGGCATGAATCTCACCTTAGTGGATCCAGAAAGTTTCATAGAGAAGACAACGGAGCTGTGTCATGAAAAATGGGAGGTTTGAGGGAGATGGAAGTGGTGAAGGTGAAGGGAAATCTAGTCACCAGGAACAAGTGTAAAAACTCAGAGATCTGATTCAGCATAACAAGTTTGAGAAAATACAAACAGTAATGGTGATTCTATTTGTTTACTATGTGTCAGGCTCTGTTATAATTATTTTATCAATATTATTGAGTCTCTTAAAACTCTTTGTGGTATAAGTTGGACTGTTGAAAGATGGAGTAGATATTGATAGATAGTGGATGTATATTTAACTCTTACAATATCCTTACAATAAAATCATCTCCATTTTATACATAATAAAACTAAGAATCAGAGATAGAGACACACATCTAGTACATATTAAAACTATCTCCAAAGTCCATGTTCTTATTTCTATCAGACACTATGCTTCTGTCAAATCCTATTAATATGACAAATTACATTCACAAGTTATATGATAAAGCAAATTGTAGCTTCTTCAAAGTCAGTAACTATATCTTGTAATCCCTTTCAATTCTCCTAGTGATTTAAACTGGACACATTTAATAATAATACTATTTTTAAAACTGCTTTTTAGCTCTGGGTCAAATGCAATGACTTAAAAGTTTATGTAAGTCTCTTTTAAAATTATTTTTAATGTTTATTTATTTTTGAGAAAGAAAGAGAGAGAGTGAGTGGGACAGGGCATAGAGGGAGGGAGGCAGAAAATCTGAAGCAGGCTCCAAGCTGTCAGCACAGAGCCCAATACAGAGCTCAAACTCACTAACCAAGAGTTCATGACCTAAGCCAAATTGGACACTTAACCAAATGGGCCATCCAGGCACCTCTTAAGTCAGTCTTTTCATTACAAGTAGTTTTGCTGATCTACTGATCTCACCCCACCCCATCCCAACACCCACAGAAACCATGATCGACAACTTTTATAGACAGATCAGATCTGGAAAATGAGGTAACAAGGTAAGAATATTATGGTTGTACATGCCACAAACATGTAATAAGTGAATGCCCTAGACTAGATATTTTAAAAAATGTTTATTTTTGATAGAGCACAAGCAGGGGAGGAGCATAGAGAGGAGGACAGAGGATCGAAAGCAGGCTCTGTGCTGACAGCAGTGAGCCCAATGTCGGGCTCAAACTCCCTAAACCATGAGATCATGACCTGAGCTGAAACTGGACCTCAGTTGACTGAGCCACCCAGGTGTCCCCCATCCCTGTGCTAGATTAAAAGAAAAACTAATTGGAATAATATATTGGTATTATATAAAAAACACTTGATAGTTTTCTGTCCCTTTTTTCCTGATTCACATTTTTTTCTCTTCAAAATACTCATCACTATCTATCCTTTTGTTACGTATTTACTTATTTATTGTCTTTGTCCAGTACAAAAATGTAAGCTGTATGAGAACAGAATTTTGGAACTTGCATTCCCCGATGTATGTCCAGTTTCTAGAGTGGTGCCTGGAATGTAGTGAGTATTAAATAAATATGGTTGAATAAATGAATGATTGGTTTAACCGGATGACAGAATATTTTGCAACCATTAGAAAGTTTGAAGATGAAGTGAAAACATGTATAATACTTGTATCATTGTAATTGAAAGCGTATTTAAAATTACTGAGATCATATTGCAAGTAACTTAAACATCTTATGCTTTCACAAATATACAGAAAAATGCAAAAAGAGAAAATTTTTGTAAGAATAGAAGTGCCATTATATAATGACAAAGAAGAATAAAATACCCATAGGAAAGCTTCACATTCAAGTTTTGCTTCCTATTTCTTTCCTTCTTTGTTCTTTGGTTTGGATGCCTCAGGCTATCTGTGCCTAAAATCCAGGATGGCCCTTGGCAAAACTGTAAGTCAGGTAAGTTTCTTTATCCTCTTTCCGTATCTTTCCCCTTCTGAATCCCCTTTTCCTTAATGCTATGGAAGAGATATTTTTCCCTGCTCTTACTAAAGGACTGCATTCTGGTAATCCTAAAACCATAATTTATCATGTTTCCTAGTGGTATATTTACTTAAAAGAAAAAAAAATCCAAATTTTAAAACAAAGTTTTAACTTTAAAAATGTAGAATTTGAGAATTTTGACTTGATAGTTAAAGAGAAAGCTTGATCTTCAGGCTATACTTCAAGGGCACTGCCTTGGTACCTGCACCAAGGTCAGAGTCTTCTCTTTTGCTGAGAGCCAATCACACTGGCTTTGTCTGGAATATAAGCGTGTAACCTGGATTGTCACTTTAGTCTCCGAAGCAGCTGAGAAGGGAGCAAGCTGAGCATTTTTTAGTAGCCACGGCTAGTTTCCCAATTTGTGATCCACATGGAAGTTACACTCAAGGCATGCAAGGATGTCAAAATATTTTAACTTTGACAAGCAATGTTTTCCAGAATGATGCCTAGTTCTAGCCAGTCAGTGTGGTCTTGAACTGTAGTGTCATTTCTGGCAAGAACTTTCAAGCCTGCTTAATGTTAACATCAGTTGCCATAATACACTTTGACACTATTTGGGATTTTCCACTAGGTAATCTGACCTCTCTTGAGTCAAAACTGAAGCATCCAAGAATACCTTAGAAATGGAAAAGTTCAAGTATAATGTTGAGTCTACTTGACCCACACGTTGGTCCTATATATGCTACAATCAGTACTGTGAAGAAAATCTACAGCTGAAATATTTTCAAACCCAAGTTTTGTGGGGAAAGGCTGACTTTTTAAAAAAGATTTGGGGTTGTTTATTTCATTGTATCACACTTTTTATGTTCTCCTACATTCTTATTTGTAATAAAATGAGATATAAATAAATATATATTCTTTTTATTTCTTTTCTATATATTTTTCTTATATTTTACCCCATCTTTTTTTATATAAATCTGAGGGTGAAGAGATTCATGGAACCCTAATTCTGCTCTGCTCTGGGGTTATTAGTCTCTGTGAGGATACGTGTTTTCTCAGTGAAATGGTTACTTATTCTAAGAACACCCCTTATACAAGTGATGAGAAACTTGATAAAATAATTGACTTGATAAAACAATTGGAAAATGCAGTTTTTCTTTCCATGAGACAACTTTAGGTGAGGGCCGGGGGTGGGTGGGGAAGAGTATGAGTAAACGCTGTCAGATCAGTTATTTGACTGATTTATATCCCCTTTACATTTTATGAAAAAAGTCCACTTGACTCACACAGCCTAAAAGTAACCTAAATAAGCCAACTATTTATTATACTAAAGCCCACCTCCACCCCAAATGCAAGAAGATAAATTTTACGGCCTCGAGTCCTTTCCACCTTTATGAATAAATAACTCTAAGATATAACAAGTATTTCTTGAATCCATTAACTTCAATAAAAGGACCTGGACTCTATTTGGGGGAAACTGCTTCTAATTTCCATAATTCAACACCTGAATGAGTAAAAGCTGCCTCTGTACCACTTCCACCCCACCGTCCACTCCCTCTGGCACACTTGAGTCATATTCACTTTCCTTTCCACTCTGCAATCCAGGATGGTCAGTTTCCAGGCAGGTATGTGTGGCTGACAAGATGCGGAGAAAGAGTGGTGAGAAACTGCAGAACAATTTTAATGCCTACCTGTTTCCTGATTGGTATTCCATTGTATTCTGCTGAAACATATGGAATTATATGTTGAGATTTAAGGGCTAGTTTTATAGCCCCATCTGGCCTTAATTCTGCATAAACAATTGTACATCATGAATCGGTCTACAATTTTGGTTTATGTCCCTCTGTTTCTGTTTGATCTGAAAATGAAATTTTACTCTGCACTAAATAAAGAAGTGGGCTGCATGTAGTCTTCATATTATTTTGAAATGAAACAGATAAAATTTTAAATCTTTAAGATTATGTCTGAAATAAAAGAAGATTGTCTTTGGAAACAATGAATCATATCCTCCAACATGTATCCAACTACAGGATTTTCTCGAAATCAGTTTTCCCTTTTTCATTTATTATTAAACTTAGCAGTATTAATATTTATTAAACACCTATGGGGTGCCAGTAACAATTCGGAGTACATAAAAGAGGTGGTCCCTAATGTAAAAAATCTTAAAAAGCTGCTATATGCTATTGTGCTTAATCACATGCTGGCCAGAGAGGAAACATTTTTATCATCACCCGTCAGAACTGTTGCTTTTGTTTTCTTCTGTCAAGATGCATCCATCCTACATGGGTAATTCTAGTTAAATGCTACAAAATCAGTAGTAAATTATTTTGAGGGTGCATATCTACATCCCAACATTTTTTCTCAAAAGGAAATGAAATTTAAAAGAAAAGAAAGAAAAGGAAAGGAGAGGAAAGAAGCTGAAAGCTGAATAAAACAATAGCTAGAAAGGAATGTATCACAAGGATTGGTGGAACAGACGCTTCCTGCTATGGAAATGACACATAGGATATAATTAAAGTGCACAGAATCATAAGTGGAGATAATGTAGGTTACTTTTTTTCTTTCAACTTATATAGCACAAAGAGAATTTAATGAAAGTTAAAGGAAAATAAATTCAGCACAGACATAAGGAAGCAGTTTTTCATTCTGCAAGTAATAAATGTTTGGAATGGCCTTCCGCAAAAGGTCTTTGAGGTAAAGGACACTGGGGTTATTCAACAATTGGTGCCTTGCTAGGGTAAGTTCTAATCTGCTAAATAGTTTTCCTTATTTCTTATGTTAGATTAGTGTACAATTGAACAATAATTTTCAGTCCCTAATTAGAACCAAATCGACACAAATGATGTTCACAAGAAAGTATGTGGAGCAAATGGCAAGAAATAAAAGGAACAGTCAATGCATGCCTAGAGTCGAATCCATGCTCTTCAAATCTCAATCCTTAGCAAGAGAACATACTAACTCATTAATTTTAAGTACATTAGAAGAATTACAAGTGTATTGACTTTTCATCCTTGGATCTATGGATATAACACAACTTTTAGGTCTTGGTAATTTGGTAAATGTATTGATACTAAAATCTATCTCTATATTCATTGAATTACATATAAATGTATATATACATAATATACATATATGCATATATACACATACATGTATATATACATCCAAAGTAACAGCAACAACAAACAATTCAAATGCTAGTGGAAAAGGAATTAATGAGATAATAGAGTTGAAACAAGTCTCCAGAGGTCATATTTGCTATGCAACGGCCCATCCCACACCCCAGCACATATACACACACATTCACAGAGCAGAGCTTGATTACAGAACTTAAATAATGTTTACTTTTTGTTTAAAAATGAAAATAGAAATGTTTTCATCCCCACACTTCTGCATATGCAGGCCTACACTACATGTAACAGCATGTAATGGTTCCCCATAGTGCCCTGATGTGGAGTTTAGTTTCATTTGTTTCTAGAAATTTTTTCTAGGTCTAAGTAGAAAAGTTTTCACTCATTCATTCATTCTTTCTTTTATTTATTCATTCTTCCTTCTTTCCATGCATGCTTAATGAACATACAGACAGTAAGAATATAAAGATGATCAAACACCATCATTGACCTTTAGAATTTAATTGAAAATATACGCAAATAAAACAGTATACAGATATAACTAATAAGAATGATACAGTACAGCATGATGAAAGTAGGAAAGAGATCTGCACATGTCATCATAGGAGCACTAAGGAGAGGGACTTATGTCACACAAGAAGTTCAGAAAAGGATTTCTATCAGGAAAAAAAAATGCTTATGCTGAGTCTCAGAGGACAAGGGGGCATTAACTGAACAAAGACTGTAGCCAGCACGTTCAAAACAGAGGGAAAAATATGTGAAAGAAACACCATGGTGTATTTGGCAAACAGTATTCAGAACAGCAAGTGCAAAGAATTCATATAAAACAGTGGAAGGAGACTGGGCTAGAGATAAATACACACAGTGTCTAACAGTGAAGGGAATGATGTGATACTCTTTAATTGACCTTTCTCCTGGAGACTCTGGGATTCATGGAAGAACACAAGGCATGCCCAGATATGAATTTTTCTCAGATATAAAAGACGGCTTAGAGGAATGTTAACCTAAGTCAGGGTGGTTATATCTATGAACAACACAGTAGTAATGAAGAACAGAGGTCTTACTGGGAACAGAGAAGACCAGACCACATAGATCTCTTGAGCTATAATCTATAAAACCTGGTGACTAATTGTTTCTGTAGATTTCATGAGAAGAGGAGATTTGGTATTACTCTTCATCTTCTTAGATGAGAAATATAGAAACAAGAATAGCTTTGGGAAAAGATTACACATCTCCTGTTCCATTTAACATTTCTGTGCCATATCCAGATAGAGATTACCAATGAGCTAGATAAATGTGAAACATAATAAAGATTTGGGGGTCACTGATAATTAACACCATGGCTTTGGATAAGAAAGTATATAAAATGAGATAAATTTAGGGCTGAGCATGGATGACTGTGGGTGACATAACAATGTATAAATATGGTGGATTATTTCACAATAAGAAAAGAAACATTTCTACACAGTCCATCCCAAAATTGAAGATCATAGACAAAGGAGAGGTTTTTGAAATATCTAAAATGAAGAAAAAAATCCTGATTCAAGTAAGTCACATTAATCCTAACTGAGTTTCTAACTAGGGGGAAACTATTCATGATCTCCTGGAAAAACAAACTTTAAAGAGTTTATAATTCTTAAGGATTAAGGATGCTTACCAAGTGCAACTCTCTTCTTGTTTTCATATTTCTATGAAATGATGACCCTCTGTGCTTCAGATTCCAAAAATGCTGTATCTAGAACATTACTGAAACACTTATGCTCTCTGTAGAATTATTTATAGACCATAATTAGACTATTATTTAGACAAGACATTTATTGAGCACCCTTTAGAGCCAGGCATTGTTTTCAGTACTATAGATTGGCAGTAATAAAACCCAACACTACCCAATATCCTGTAGTTAGTGTTCTAGAAAAGAGTATAAAAAGTGCAGATATTTGAGAAGGAGGAGATAGCTTTTGTAGAGAATGCTGTCAAGGAGGGTCTTTCTCATGAGATGACTTTAAAATGAAATACTTTTATTTTTTTTAAGTTTATTTATTTATTTTTGAGAGAAAGAGACAGAAAGAGAGAATGAGCAGGATAGGGGCAAAGGGGGGATGAGGGGGGAGAGAATCCCAAGCAGCCTCCACTGTTAGCACAGAGCTCAACATGGGTCTGGATCCCACAAACCATGGGATCATGACCTGAGCTGAAATCAAGAGTCAGACACTTAAACAACTGGGCTACCCAGGTGCCCCAAATGAAAGACCTAAAGGATATACTCAAATATGTGGAGCAAGAGAATTCCAAGCAAAGGAACAGCAAGTGCAACACCTCTGAGTGGAGGGCATTCTTCGTGTGTTTGGGAAATAGCAAGAAAGTCAGTAGAACGAGAATTCAGTGATCAGTGGGGAGGATGCCATGAAGATGCTGGCCCAAATCCATACCATGTAAGTTTTTAGGAGATGTGGGGAAGACTTTAAACTTACCAAGCAGATAAAATATCTTTGAAGAAAAGAGTTCAGGAGAACTGATATGAATTATGTCACTCTTGATGTTATGTGCAGAATAGACTGCAGACAGCCACAGGAAGAAATAAGAAAAATAGTTAGGAATCCATTATATAGTCTAAACAAGAGATAAAATGTTATAAACTTAGATGGCAGCAGGTGTAATTAGCAAGAAGAAACTGGGCCCAAGATATATTGTGAAGAAGGAAAGGCTGGTTATGAGTTGTTTGTCCAGTATTAAAGTTAAGAAAGATATGAGTACAATTTATTAATTGAGATTTTTAAAATTATATGACTCATTTGGAGCCTAGAGGAAAGGATATGGTTTATGATATAAATAAAGTCATTCTCTAGCATAGCAGACATAGATAATTACTAATAGTTGATAAATCATATAAGGGGACTTCAAGTACATTTTAGTAATGGAAATGATTTCTAGAAGAAACAGCTGGAAAAAACTAAAATATTTGTCTCTGTCAAGTGGGAATAGATAAAGATGTAAGAGGGAATAGAGGTAAAGTTTTTATAAATAAAGGTATAAAACTTTGTAGACTTATGAATCTTTTAATGATAGATGGCTTTAAAAATTTATGAGTATGTATTCATTTTGGAAAATAAATGATTATATATGCATATATAATGATTAAATCAATATTTTATTGATATAGAATTACTAAATGACTAATTGAGGCAGCAGGTATAGACTACACACTTTAAAAACTTTTAAAACTTTTTACAGATAGGGGAAAGATTAAATGACAACAATATAAAGAAGTTGGGATGGACCTAAACTATCCAACAGACTATTGAAGAACAAAGTTGGAGGACTGACTATACCCAACTTTAAGACTTACTATAGAGCTACAGTCATCAAGACAGTGTGCTATTGGGGAAAGAACAGACAGACCAATAGAACAAAATAGAGAGCCCAGAAATAGACTTCTATAAATATAGTTAACTTGTCTTTGTAAAAGGAGAAAATATATTTTCTTCAACATAAAACTGGAGCAACTGGACATACAGATTAAAAAAAAAAAGAATCTGGACACAGAACCTACACCATTTGCAAAAACTCAAAATGGATCATAGACATAAACATAAAACACAAAACTATAACACTCCTAGAAGATAACATAGGAGAAAATCTGATGATGATGCTTCTTCATTTATTTTTTTTAAGTTCATTCATTTATTTTGAGAGTGAGAGACAGAGATTGAGGTGGGGAAAGAGAGAGAGTGAGCAAGCGCACAGCAGAGGAGGGGCAGAAAGGGAGAGAGAGAGAGAAAATCCCAAGCAGGCTCTGCACTGTCAGCACAGAGCCTGATGCAGGGCTCAAACTCACAAACCTGAGATGATGACCAGAGCCTAAATCAAGAGCTGGGTACTTAACCAACTGAGTCACCCAGGAATCCCATATGATGCCTTTTTAGATACAACAACAAAGACACGATCTCTAAATAAATCATTGATTATCTGAACTTCATTAAAATTAAAATTTTCTGCTCTTTGAAGTACAATATCAAGAGAATCAGAAGATAAGTAATCGACTAAGAGAAAATACTTGCACAAGATACAACTGATAAAGGATTGTTCACCAAAAGACATGAATAACTCTTAAAACTCAACAATACAAAACAAACAACCTTGCTAAAAAAAAAAAATGGGCAAAGGATTTTAACAGAAACCTCACCAAAGAAGGTACACAGATGGCAAAAAAAAACATACGAAAAGATGTTCCACATAATTTGCCATCAGGAAATGCAAATTAAAACAAAAATGAGATACTATTACACACCTATGGCCAAAATTCAGAACATGGAAAGCACCAAATGCTGACCAGGATATGGAACATGCATTGCTTGTGAGAATGTAAAACGGCACAGCCACTTTACAAGACAGCGTGGTGGTTTTATTGTACAATCCGGCAGTTAGGTTTCTCACTATTTACTCAAATAAGTTGAAAGCTTATATCCACACAAACACCTGAACATAGATGTTTATAGCGTCTTTATGTATAATTGCCGAAACATAGATACAGCCAAGATGTTCTTCGGTCAGTAAATGGATAAACTGTGGGGCATCCACACCAGAGAACATTATTCAGCACTAAAAATAGATGAGCTAGCAAGCTATGAAAAGACAAGGAGGAAACTTAAATGTCTATTACTAAGTGAAAGAAGAATCTTGAAAAGCTACATCCTATATGATTCCAACTATATGACTTTCTAGAGTCCATGCAAAACTATGGAGACAATTAAAAGATTAGTTGCTAGGGGTGAGAGAGGCAGGGATGAATAGACAGAACACATAGGGTTTTTCAGAGCACTGAAAATACTGTTTGATATTATTATATTTTTTTTTTGAGAAACAGAACACGTGCATGCATACACACAGGTGTGCATGTACATGGAACCGAAGATTGGCAGAAGGAGAGACAATCTTAAGTAAACTCCACAGGATTTTAAGCAGGATCGACCCCAATGTGGAGCTCAATCCCACAACCATGAGATCATGACCTGAGCTGAAATCAAGGCAGATGCTTAACCAACTGAGCCATGCAGGTGCCTATTTGATTTCCTAATGATAGATATATGTCACTATATATTTTTTCCAAGCCCATAAAATTATAAAATGTATAACTCTAAGAGCAAACCCTAAAGTAAACTATGAATTTTAGGTGATTACGATGTGTCAACATATTCTTAGTAAACAAAACAAAACAAAAAAAAACCTGTAGCATTCTAGTGAGTGATGTAGATGACGGGGAAGGCCATGCATGTGTGGGGACAGGAGCTATATGGGAAATATTTGTACTTCTCTCTCAATTTTCTTATAAAACTAAAACTACTCTAAATTTTTTTTCTGAAAAAAAATAAAAGCTAACATGAGCATACCATACTTGTTTGCATTAAATATAAATTCTTAGAATTTTAAGATAGGGTTTTCATACTCCCCCATGCTCTTCTGAATCTGAAATGGACACAAAATAAGTTTACAATAGACAGAGTGATAAAGTTTAAACTGTCCACTTCATCAATGTTTAAAGTTGGATTGGAAAATGTGTTTTGACCATACTTAATCCTCTATTAACATTAAACTCATATCTAAACCCTGAGAAAAACCATCCATTGCCCCATATCTGTCCAGCTTCAATGGAGACTGAAAGAGATTGGCCTCTCACCCTGCCTTTAGAAGATATGCTTTGCACTAACTCTTGCTTGCTTCCATTTGGAACCTAGACAAGAACTTGAACACACACATTCTGTCGGCAGACAGATAATAGAAAACTCAGGAAAAAAAAATAAAGACACACATCACCATTCCCTTTTCGCATACTTAACCAACTATGTGACTAAAGCATCAGAGAGAAGAGCAAAGCATTCTTGAAAGAAAGGAGAGAACAAGTGGATCTCCTTATACAAGGAAATCCTAAGAAAATCTGAAGGAAATTTGATCCCAAAAAGGTTAAGATGAAGAGAAGGAATCAGAATCTGATCCTAGAGGATCTCAAGGCAATGCCATTCAGTGTACCATTAAAAGTATTGCTCAGAGAGAAGACATGCTTTTCTTCCTACAGTTTGGAGAAAGGATTGACAAATAGATGATTAAGTGCAGAGAGGAAGCCCTATCAGAAGCTTCTACAAGACATTCTTAGGTTTCTCTCCAGCAAAGAGAAAGAAATCTCTGCTGTTTTGGTGGGGAAGTTTTGGTTGGGCTGGAATAGAAAGGTTTTAGAGAAGATATGTATGTATGAAACAACAGAAACAAGATGTATTTAAATTAATTTTTGCATCGAATAAAAATGGCAGTGACATATTTTGACAAAAAATATGATCATAAGACATAATGAAAATAACATACACATTGAAGAAACCGTTTGACATTTCCTTTGTGAATATGCCTTTGGGCACATCTTCTGTATCTAATTCTTCCACATGAACCAGTCAAGAGAGCTGTTCATAAGGAAAAATCAATCTTAACAATAGTCACATGTTAAGAAATAGCTTAGTTTCTAAAACATGTCACATGATTCTCTTTCCTCTCAGTGAGTGGGCTCAAAGTCCCCATGAGACTCAGGGGTCACATTGTCTTCTACTCTCGGCTGTTTAGCAACCTCATGGCAGCCGTACAAAACTGAAAGATGACCTGCTTTGCTCAGCACTTGGGCCCTTCGGTTCCCTAGCAATGACTGCCCTCATTATCTTATGAGCTGCATCGTGTGAATGTCATCTTCAATAAAAGAAGGAAAGTCTGCATTTAACTGACTTCACATTTTTCAAGCACTTATTAGAGCTACTTTAGCTAAACATGTATAGGTATCTATTGACCTCAAAGGAAAGCTCTAAAATGTATTCTCCAAGTCTAGGATTTGTGTAACTTCTTTGATATTTGGCTTTGGCTTATTATGTGATGAACTAATGTACATTATCTTGGCATATTAACTCAGTTATGGGTTTAATTGATTACATAAGTTGGTTAATCTGTATTTTTAAAAAACTCTAAGTATAATCAAAGTAAAGAAGGAACTGGAATAGACTAGAATTAGGGAAGTTTTCCCAGGAAAGGAAAAATGTTGAGCAGGATTGAAAGACACCTGCATTGCGGAGAAAGCAGGAAAGCTGAAAAGTCAGGTACCCAATTATAGCAGATAGCAGCTATTAACATTTGTATTAATTGTGGACACCTTGGAGTCTGATAAAAGAATGAAATCCTTTTCAGAAAAATATACATAATCATCTCTACATAAAATTTTGCATATCAACTCAAAACTGGAAGTTGGGAATGCCATATCTAGGACACTGCCATAAAGTATGCATTTTAAAAACAAAGCTTGGGCCAAAAATATAGGACACAGTAGTGTTTTAAAGGACATATTCAAGGATACAGAGATAACAACACTGTGATGTTTGTTTTCAATCCAAGGGTAAAAGGTGGCGAAAAATACATAGTCTTACTCCCCAGAAGAAAAATAAACCTGAAGATGATGCTTCTGGACAAGTGCCTAAAGGCTGGACAGGTTTCCCATTCCTAGAAATTAAACAAGTTATTTGAAAAGCTCTGCCAAACCCAATCCCATTTACTTCTCTTTCTGCACAGAAGTTCCCTGAGGAAGTAAGTGTCCTCTGGAAAAGCAACCTTACTAGAGAGACTTTTCATAGGATGCTCCTGGTCAGCTTGCACAATGCAGCATTGCTCCTGGTGACTGGCTAAAGAATTGTTATAACTTGTTATTTTCCTAATATTTCTATCTTTAGATAAATGTTAGTATAAACCCAGAGTGACCTGTTTCTGGGTTAATGAACAAGCAGGCATAAATAGATAGTCACACAGAGATGATTATTTTTATTTAAGTAACAACTATAAATTTAAGAGCCATTTATGGTCCTGAACACTAAGGATTTACAAACAACCTCCTTTTTCTTAGTTAGTTAACATCTTCTATGTACTGTCTAGTAGAAATCATATACAAATTGTAAAGTCATTCCTTAGTAAATTTATGTGCATCTTATAAGAATATCACACTTTGACTTTTACAGCGAGCTGTAGAATGTTGAGGTATAGGCAGTCTGTTCAGAAGGCCTGTTGTCAAGGAAACTGCACTTCCATCCAATGAAAAACCAGAGGATCTTCCAACATCTTGGGAAGGAAATATTTAATCATTTACTACCTCCATGCATGTTTTTCTTTGAACCATAGATGGTGATATTAGTGTTTTTATTAATGTTACCTCAGAAGTCAGTAAAACATGCTTTTCTCGATTTAATCATAAAAAGGAGACACAACTAATGTGGTTACAGGTCAAAATACTCATTTTATATTTCACTATTTTTTTCAGAGCATTTTTAGCATGTATTAGAAAAAAGGGTGACAAGAATTAAACAGGAAAAAAGATCCAAATCTCATCTTACATGGAAAGCATCATGACTATTTAATTTTCTATCAATGTATAAAATTATAGCACACTGTTCCCCTACTATCTTTTCTTCCTGACTAACTGATGTGTGTATACAAAGACTAGATGTATACACACTCAATAAGGGAAGGAACGCAGAGCAAAACAACTCTATAGACATCCTGAACTTAAGTTCATGAGATAACGTTGATTAAGCATCCCTTTTTGTGTTTAAGTCTCCTTTCTTATCTGAAAAAAAAACAATGAATATTTCATCCAGGTAATGGAGGAAATCAAATAAGATAGCCTAATGTGATAATGTTTCATAAATCATAAGAGACAAAAGGGGGTTACAATGGGGGGTATATGAAAAAGAGAGTGGCACAGAGATTGAGAGTGTGTGCAGGGCTCGGACAGACCTGTGTTATAACCATGATTCTTCTACTCCTTGACTAAATAGCCTAGGGCAAATTTTTCTCTGTGCCTCAATGATCTCATCCATAAAATGGGTATACTAATGTGTTCAACTACTTCAGAGGAGTGTTGAGAGGCTTTAGTGAGATAACATACATAAAGACATTCGCAATGCCTAATATATCTATTAGAAACAGAAAAAATGCATTAGTCTCTATACCCAAATAAGTGAAGTAGCTCTGTGCTACTGGAAAGAGCAATGATGGATCTTGTAAAGAGCAATAAGAAATGAGTTGGCTCATTTGAGAGATAAATTTGAGTCTAAGTAGGAGTCATAAAAGGTAAAAGTTCTTCAACTGGTAGCTGAAGTCTTGAAATGGTGGTTTTCCCCTTTCGTTTGGTAGGTTGGAAAAGCCTACTGGCATGCTCTTCACACCAACAGCTGCAACATGATGACGTTGCTGATGGTTATACATGAATTTTAAAATACAATTTGTGTATTAGACTTCCTAGCAATTTTCCCTGCCACCACCCAATTTCAAATTCAAGATTATTGTATCATGTCTCTGGTCCTTTCCTCTCTCATTGATCTTACGAATGATTGTACTAATATCATGTAACTTTTTAAAATCATGAGACATGCTAGGAAAGGGAGGAGGTTCTGTCATGTCCTCCACAGCCAAAGCCTTTGCAACCACATCTGGACCCATCTTCATAACCCTCACTCCTGCTTTTATGCTACATGAACCCCTCCTTAAGCTGGGTTATCCCAGCCTGCGGAGAGCATTCCTTGGCAGCCTTACCCCTTTGCCTCATTTATTCAAATACCACTTAATCTTTTAAAAATTTACTCAGGTTCTGTCTTTTTATTAAATGTTTCCCTGACCACTTCAGTCCCCTCATTGTTTTGCCATCTTCTGACTTCTATAACATTTATTATCTCTCTTTCATCTGGCACGTGGTCATATATTTTCTTTCTTCTTTTAAAGAAAAATATTTTTGCTTAATCTCTCCAGTTAGAGACAGTAATCATTTATTAAATGTAAGAAATCCTCTCTGCTGGCACATAATATGTATTCAACATATATTAATGGAAATCTACAAGCTTTAGAAAACATAGCCTTTGCATTGTTTACATTCTATCTGTATTACATTTTCAAGTAAATAGAATTCTCTCTCCTCCCACACTAAAATTAACTGAAGTATTCTAAAGAGTCTGAACAACAGACACTAGGCTTTAAGATTCAGCTGTCAACTCTTATTTTGGGGTAGCTAAATAAGCAAATGATCTGACATTTCTAAAATTGCAGTATGTATCCTACTTGCTCTAGTACAAGAAAAGGTCTGTTAATCTAAAATTCCTAGCTACGAAATTCCCCTCTTTGCCTTTCAGCTCAAGTTTTCCTTGAATGAAATGTTGTCTCCCATACATTTAACCTAAGAATAAAATAGCAACATATTAGAAGCAAAGTAAAGAGGCTACCTTTTTATTAATGAGAGCAAAAGGTAAATTTAAGATCTTTTGCAGAGAGCATGATTTATAGTAAAATTGCCAAGATAGAAATTCTTAGTTCCTAACATAGGTCTTGATCAATAACTTCTTCCTCCTCATCACATATGAAATGGCAGCAATAATAATCTTAAATCTGTTTTTTTCCTACTTCTATTTGGTGAATTGTGGAGGGAGTCATCGTGGGGCTTTATTTTTAACCTTGAAGAAAATTAGGTTTATAATCAACATTGACTAAGTTTCTATACTGTTCTTTCAAATTTCTGACACCATGTAAAATGTGGGCTTTCAAAGAGCTATTGGTCCAACATGGGCACACATTAAATGAGTTTAAATAATATGTTGGCCATGCTTAAAAATATTAAACTCACTTTCTGATTTAAAAAAATAATATGTTGGGTAGGGGCGCCTGGGTGGCTCAGTCGGTTAAGTGTCCTACTTCGGCTCAGGTCATGATCTCACGGTTCCATGGGTTTGAACCCTACATCAGGTTCCGTGCTGACAGCTCCAGAGCCTGGAGCCTGTTTCAGATTCTGTGTGTGTCTCTCTTTCTCTCTGCCCCTCCCCAACTCGTGCTCTGTCTCTGTCTCTAAAATAAATAAACTATAAAAAATATAAATAATATTTTGGGTAAAAAAGAAAGAAAAAGCAAGCTGGTGTGGACCAAAACTCTCCTAATATTAATCTCATATAATATTTGCATAAAATATGTGATTTACAGAGTACTATTATTTATGTCATTTTGATCCTCATAAAAGCCTTGTCAAGTAAGCTCTGGCTATATCTGTATCTTCCCATCTACCCCCAGTCCAGTTTTTTAAAGCATCTAAGGAAAATCGTGGTAACAAAGAAGTTAGATGGTTTTTCTAGAATTGTCGCATTACTTGTGGCGGAGGCAGGATGCCAGCTCATGAATGGCTATCCATGTGCTTCCGGTGACTCAAGTCTTGCTCAAGACAGTGCTATTGATTCAGACTGACTGAAAAGCAAACACTGTGCCCTCTTAACAAAGCTCCTGCTTCCATCACTGTGCCTCCTCCAAGAGTTTACTAATGACAAGACACTTGGTCTTGTGAAGTGCAGATGTGTTTCTCTAGCCTTTCTACCTTGAAATTCCTAGAAGTGGGGAGAAAAACAAATTTCATAAGAATTTTAGAAGATGATATGCTCACCTCTAGACATTTCTAGAAGTTTTATGTGACAAGGTTATGTTTCTAGAACAGAAAATATAGCAAAAAGTGAGGGCAGAATTTATAATTTCAAGAGATTAGGAAAGTTCTGTTACAGATCTAGCCTCTAGACAGAGAACATCCTCCTGCCCCTCCCCTTTCTCTTGCGGACACGCAGGAGCAGCACAAAAGACCGCTGGGAGCCAACTGCCCAAATAAAGAAACTTTTTATTCATAAGAGGGGGAGGACATTTGAAGGGCAGTTAGCTTTCAGGGACTTTATAAACCTATGTCAACCAATGGAAGGTTTATGTGGATGCCTTTTAGTAGCATCCAAGAATTAGGTTGCTGGCTTTTGTTTCTGGTTGGAATTGATTTTCACTGCTGGTGAAATTTAGAAGCTCATTTAAGGACAAAAAAAAAAAAAAAACCTCTTAAGAAATCCCTCTGTAACAGGAAACAGGACTTGCCAAATCAGCATAACAATTGGAAGGTAATATTTCAAAGAAAGCATTTGTGCATTTTTTCTCCAGCCTATTAAACCCTTGAACCACTGTGTTCTCTGCAATGGAGACTCAGTTGTGGGCACAGTAAGCAAGTGATCAACAGCTAACATTGCATCATAAGCACATGTAGGTACCAGGCTCTAGGCAAGTCCTTCTCAGGTGTGAGTGTGTTTATCCCCACCTGGTAACAAGAACAGAACCAGAACGTGGCCCGAGTCACTTACCAATTCCAATTCAGGATTCCAATCAGGCAGTGTTTTCTACAGAGACCATGCTCTCCAACCCTGACCATTTTTTTCATCAGCTAAACTTTTAGAGTACCACTTTCTCCCTCTGAAGATTTTGTTGAGATGGTAGGAGGCTGAAAGAAATGAGGTAAAAATAGAAGACCTAGCAATCTCCCATGGATGATTTCAGTCTGTCGCTGCTATGCTCACTAAAGGCCGAGAGAGCACTGAGGAATCGGACTGATGACCTGGAAAATCAGCCCAGATTAGGAAATGTCAAATCTGTGGGACTTGTTGAAGGTGTGGAGAGGAGAGCAAATGGGATTCTCTCCCACTCCTTTCACTTAATTTTTTTTTTATTTTATAAAAGGAAAGAAAAGTAAAGGAGAGACATTTAATTTTCTGTAACAAACCATGCACTGTTATACATCCAGCAAGGCCGATTCACTCACATCCTCTGTGTCGTACAAATTGCAATCCTAATAGAAAAAAAAATAAGTAGAAAGGCACTCTCAGACTACAGCTAGGATTTTGCAAAGATATCTGTAATACAAGTACATCAGAGCCACTAATTCATATTTCACTATGTTATGAACCTGAAAATTCTCATTACAACTAGCATTTCCTAAAGTGCCACCAGGATATATTGACTGTCAAAGTGGCACTTCCTGACTGTCTACAGAAGCCCAAGAAAAGTATTTATTATGCTGTTACATTATTTTTTCACAGTATAATGAAAATACATTAGTCTGCAGTAGCAGCCTTGATTCTTTCCCATTATATTTGTTCATATAATCACTAATCTGCCAAGTTTAATAATTTGCTAGTCACTACAAAAATGTATTCTGAATTTAAGTTAGAATAGGGATAAGTCAGCTATTCATGCTTCGGGAAGATGGATAGATGTGTGTGTAAATTTCAAGGAAGATTTTGTGGTGTTTATATGCTTTTGTAATTTAATGTGAGCATTTGCCACATGCCAGGTGCTATTCTAAATGTTTTACATGTATTAATTCATTTAATCTTCATATTTATTCTATTTAATCGGTACTGTTTTCATCCCCATTTCATAGACACAAAGTGTAGATTACCCAGCAAGTGGCACACCTAAGATTCAAGTTCAAGCAGTCTCTTTAGATGGTCGCTACAATTGTAGTGCGCAATAGCATAATGCATAGAGTTGATGAATCACAGTGTTGTACACCCGAAACTAATGGAACATTGTGTGTCAACTATACACAAAAAATAAAATAAAGTCTGCTTCATGAGTGGGGTTCTCAACCTCAGCCCTGTTAACACTTTGGACCAGATATTTCCTCATGTGGGGAGCTGCCCTGTACAATGTCGGGTGTTTAGAAACATCCCCGGCCTTTTCACACTCGCTGCCCATAGTGTTCCTCTTTGCACTGCTCCCTGTGGTTATGACAATTAAAAATGTTTCCAGACTTTGCAAATTTTCCCCTGGGGGATAAAAAGGTCCCAGTTGAGAATCACTGTTCTGGACTATACATTCTCAAAAGGGGGCAATATCGCCCTCAAGAGGGCAAAATTTGGTTCTGGGAGTGCAAAAAAAAAAAACCCTACTCTAATTATGAAGCATACACACACACACACACACACACACACACACACACACACACACATATATATGTACACTTACGTGTAGTGCTGATACACTTATGTGTATAAGCAGATGTACAGTGTATTGTAGCCAAAGGAATTCATGGATGGGATCAGGGAAAAAAAAGTCTAAAAAGGCTCCTTAGGAGAGAAAGAAATAGGTTGAGAAACAGTGGCCTAGTGCTTGACTGTTAATCTCGGTCCTGTATTGCACAGTAACGGATCAGATGGCAAGTCTGAACACTTGAGAGGAATGCTTGTTTGAATGACTCCCCCCAAGTGATCAAGCAGATACTCTCTTGGACTCCCTCCTAGAACAAGGCCATTACCTCCACCCTCCTAAGAGTCCAACATTATCACCTTAGCCCTATAGATTGGAAAATTTGTAACTTTGAGATTTGGGTTCCACAAAACACTTTAGGCTATTTTTCAAACATTTTCATTCCAGCAAAAACTACAAAACTATACTTGCCAAGAGCTATTTTTCTTAAACTTTTTAATCCTGGGTGTATTTCAAAGGAAATTTATCCATATGGTTCTCATTCATTTACTCTTAATTCATCAAGATGGTGTTTTGTAAAAGCCAGTTGACAACCAAGGAGCCGTATGCATGTTTTTTTAACTTGAACCAGGAAGTTGGGCTTTGCTTGTGCTAAATAGAATTTAAAACCTCTTAAGTTTTTCTCTAGTTGGCTAAATGTAATGTTCCCTCTTTACTAATCATTAATTTGGAGTCTACTTTTTTGATGTAAAATGTTTTATGGTAGAAGAAGCAAGAGAGCAAAAAAAAAAAAAAGCACTTTACTAAGGGAGAGACTTTAAAAACTGCAACATAAGAACAAGGATGTGGCCAGAAAATTGTATGTTTGCAGACTACTTTGCTTCTGTAATCTGACTTGCACTAGGTTATACTTAGTAATATAAGAATTACATATCTCTTTTAGAAGGTGGGGTTGTAATTGCCAAGTATTTCTCTGTTTGGGATAATACTGTATACTTAGGAGACTTGCTAGAAGGCTCTTGTCCCTCTCCCCCAGTTCTTACCCCCTGACAACCTTCTAGCTTTGCAGCACCCTTTCTTTTCTTTGAACCTAGGCCCATCATCATCACCAAGAATAAACAATGGGCTTCATTAAGGAGTGCTAAATATAATTGTATGAAAGAAACAATAAAAATCAAACATGCATCTTTAAAAGATGCTTGACTTATTCAATGTACTGAATTGTACAACATTAATTCAAAATGTAAACTTTAAACTTTTAGACATGTCATTTAAAAAAAATCAAATAGTTTGGATAAAGCCTTTAAAAAACTTTAATTACTTAACTATCAACACTTTTATGAAGAGAGAAGCACTATTTTTTTTAACGTTTATTTATTTTTGAAAGAATGAGAGACAGAGGGTGAGCAGGGGAGGGGCAGAGGGAGACAGAGAGACACAGAATCAGAAGCAGGCTCCAGGCTCTGCACAGAGCCTGATGGGGGCTTGAACTTACCAACCGTGAGATCATGACCTGAGCTGAAGTCAGCCACTTAACAGACTGAGCCACCCAGGCGCCCCAAAGAGGCACTATTTCTATATGATAAGAGACAATGGGATTATTTCTCTCCTTCTATTCCCATCACTAAACTACCTTCTGTGTGTTAGGTAAATGCACTAAAATAAACAAAAACAACAAATTCAAGGAATAAGTCATACAACATAGAAGATATTTTTAATCCAATAGAAAGATGAATTAAGCCAACATAAGACTTATTTAGAGGTATTTCCATATCATTTTGTTACTTACACATTTCTAAGTTAAGACAATTACCTTAAGTATGGATCCTCTCTCTAAATCAACTGAATCAAAATCTCTGAGAGAGGTCTAGAAATCTGTATTTTATAAGCTTCCCAACTAATGCTTATTTATGCATAATATTGATAACTACTGATTTAGGTGGTAACAACTGAAACCAGGGTTAACACAAAGATTGGATTATCAGATCAGACTTATATGAGACAAAGATCTTACCTAGTTTCAGTTTTACTAAATTATTACAAAGACACAGTCATTCAAAAACTTAGAGCAGAGAGAGGTCTGAGCCTAAAGGATACCTCCTTTCCCACGCTGGACATGCCTCTCTGGCCCTGAATAAATGAAGTTCAAGTAAGGTCTGAGGTTGCTTGCACAGTGGGAGCACATCAACTATAAAGCATCTCTACTCTCCCTTCATAGAGCTATAAAGACCGTGCGCCTTTCTCCAGAAGCCATGTCTGGATTTTACTTATTCTCTGTAATTCTTAGCCAAGGTCATTTTCAGAGACAGAGACATTTTCAGAGTCTTTTTCCTAGCAAATATTATTAGTCTACTCATCCATACTCCAGTGGAAAAGGAGAAATGGCTCTTTCATTTTCCCTGAGGGTGGACTCCAGGAAAAGGAGTAAGTGGATCACAGGCTGACTGCTTTAGCTTTCTCTTCCCAAATAGAAATGTAATGAGTATACTACCATGATGGGTAATCAGGTCCTAGTAAGACAGTGACGTGGGAGCAGGTCCACAGGAGTAGGTATTTTTGCAGGCTTCGGGTTTGGTCTTTCTCTGTCTTTTCTACCCAGGTTTCCATATCCAACATTAATTCAAAGTGTTGTGGAACTAAATTTATGATGTAACCAAGTTCCCTCTCTGATATTATTTCTAATATTTAGTTATGGGTTAACTTTTCTCACCTAGAGGCTAATTGTTTCTGATCAATGCCTGCTTCCATTTATTGATATAACATCCAAGTTGACAGAAATAGAAATATACAAGAGTTAAATTAATAACCATTTTGAGATTTTGGTTATAAAAGGTAAATATTGTTGCTCTTTCCAGAGTTTAAATTAATTCACGACATGATGGAGTTTCTTAGTATGTTAGTAAGATAATTAAAGGCAAATAAAATTTTTAAATAATTTTAATACTTACACTCTGAAACTAAAATACCATACTTCTCTTTCACTGAATGTATGCGATTAGATTAATGTGGAATCATCCCAATTTGTTCATTATTAAAGGAGTTTAGGTTTTAAGCTTGGAAAAGCTATACTTCAAACTTACTACATTTTAAAGAATCAAAATGGCAAAACTCATTGATTTTAAGGCTGATAAAGGATATCTGTGGTAATAGTACCCATAGAAAGTTGTTGGAAACCATCATGAAGATTCTACTCAATTTTTCCATGGAAAGCATTAACACTGTACTTTACTACATAGGAAGATATCCAAAGGATCCTCTGTCAGTGCAAATGACAAGAGAGCATCCAGCTGTTCGGGGCAGCAGCAACAGCTTAAGGACAGCTCAGAAAAGTTAATGGCTCAGTTATTAGCATCATATAGAGAGCTCACAACATACAATACCTTCGATCAAACATGAGATAAAAGTTGTTGAACATTTAAAGTAGCATTGACAAAAAATCAGAAAGTAATATTTTAAAGTGCAAAAGTTTATGGTAGAGACTTGTTAGAGAAGATCAAAGAAAGATAAATTTAGGGCTATTCTGGGAAAAGAATTGGGGAAGGTTGCATGAAGATTAGGTTGTACTAGGCCATTCAGACATTCTACTGGGTATTTTTTTCTCACATATCAATGCATGTTTCTGGTAGCCTAATGATATGAGATAAAATTATTTTGCCTATCTACTGAAATATCTTTTGAGTTTTCTGCTTCAACGTTCACCATAAGGAGTTTTTACTAGAGAAATATATAGACATCTTCAGGTCAGGTTTCTGAATGTAATAATTCATATAACGTAAGCATTCTATCAGAGATGTTGCTACTACCAAGGGAACCATTGACTACAAACTTCTAGCTCCCATAGGACCTAGCAAGTGAAGTTTAAAAAGTAATGACAAATGTTTAAAACATAATGACAAAAGGTTGTTTTCTAGTTTTCATCTCAAAAACATTCACTCAGAGAGACTTATAATCAAGAAGCATAAATTGCAGATATTTACTAGCCCTGATAGAGTTACATGACCAAAATATCTTAGTGTTGCTTCCATAAGAATTGGAACTAACTGTCATACACAGAGCAAGAGCTGAGATATGATTTCTCTGCTCTGCTTCTGGATCTTGTCTTTCTATTTGAGAAAAAAAGAGAACTGTGATATAATTCATCATTATTTCTATAAAGGAAATCACACAGGGGCTTTCATTCCAAATGAATCCAAAGATGAATCGTGAACAAAAGGAAATTTCTGATACTGCATTGAATAGAAAGTATTAATGGTTTTTCTCTTTATAACTGTTGAGTCATGGAAAGTTATGAATATTTGAAGCATAGGAAGACAATGTGTTTTTCCTTCAGTCTTGCTTGTATGTATACCCCAAAATAGCAGAGAAGAATCACTTGAAGGTTACTGAAGCAATCCAGGTAAGGAATGGTAGTGGCTTAGACCAGGCTGATAGTAATGGTGAGAAGCGTTGATTAGAGTCTGGATAGATTTTGCTTCTATTTCCGCCTCATACAGTCTCTTCTCAACATAGCAGTCTAAGTGGTTTTGTTAGAATTAAATCAGATCCTTACAAGAATGTTGAAAGCCCTCTGACGGGTTTCCATTTATCCAAGCAAAAGCTCAAGTCTTTACAAAAAGTAGAATGAGTGTATATTTTATTACCCAAACCAGAGCCCTACTGAGTATTAAAGACTCACTACTATTAATCATACCAGGACAATGAGTTGAAATTTGGTCTGGTCCAGACAAAAATGATATGACTCTCTATCATCTGGACTTTCACTACCTCTCTGACTTTGTCCACTGCTTTTATCCCTTGACAGTAATAATGATACTTGACCTCTTGGAGTTGCCAAGTATGCTCTTCCTTCACAGGTCCAAATGGCTAACTACTTATTTCCTCAGATTTTGTTTCAAAGTCACCTTCTCAATGAAGACTTATCTGGTCAACTCGTCTAATACAGTGATTCTAACTAAGTTTTTCTATCTTCCTTATTGCTTATTTCTCCCAATAGTACTTATAACCTGTTAACATTCCTCTTTTAAATTCCATTAGATTTCTATATTTCAGCAGTAAAATAATGCTTACTAACACATTGCACAATTTGACCAGTATACATAATTATATAGAAAATAAATACCCTTTTGGGAAACAAGCTATATAGGAAAGAAAAGAAACTGTTTAATTTCCAAACCAGACATGCCCTTCAATACATTCTGGTAGATTCTCCTGGGTAGGGAGGGACATTTCCCTCTGCAAAGTCTCAAATAGATAATGGATTTTGATAACATCAACAACTAAAATCCCTGGGATATGAGGTAAAAATAACCATAAAAACTTTAATTTGTAGTAGGTTACTTAATCCAACACATTCTTTTCTTGTATCTGATATACACATTTAAGTTAATAAATTTCCTTTTCAATATAACTTTAGCTACATTCTACAAATTTGAATACACATTTCTTTAGCTTTTAAATTTTAACATATACTCATAATATTTACATTATTCTTTAGTTTTTCATTCTTTATTCTTCAGATATTCATTTTGGGCTATATTTTTGTTATCAGCTTCCAATTTTGTTGCTGATGTCAGATAAAATAGTTTGTCAGTATTGATCAGTTTTATAATTGGAACTTTTTTATGGCCTATTACTTTCTAAAATATTCCACAAGTTGGAAAGAATTAATGTTCATGTTTCTTTTTTTAAAATTTTGTTAAGTTTATTTATTTTGAGAGAGATAGAGACAATACAAGTGGGGGAAGGGCAGAGGGAGAGGTAGTGGGAGAATCCTAAGCAGGCTTCACACTACCAATGCAGAGCCCAACATGGGGCTTGAATTCACTTAAGTGCAAGATCACAGCCTGAGCCAAAACCAAGAGTTGGACACAACCAACTGAGCCATCCAGGTGCCCCTCATGTTCATGTTTCTAAACACATTAATTCAAACTTGCTAAGTTTATTGGTCACTATTTTTATTATTTTTATTATAATTGATTTTTTTCTGCTCTATCAATATCTGACAGAGCTGCATAAAATCATTATTCATGATTTGTTATGTAATATCTTGTCTAACTGTCAATATTTCTTTTAAATCTTTAAAGTTTTCTGGTTCGGTTCTGTGCTGGTTATCAATTTATTGCCTCTCAACTCCAAATCTACCCTTCACTGTTCACTTGTGATTCTGGAATGTTCTCCCTTGCCAGATGACATGATGTTGAGCTTTATTAGTAGAGGGCACCAGAGAAATATCAGAGGAGCTTATTTTCCTGGTTCCCTGTGCTTTGCTTCTTTTTGTTCCTGTGGCACTGGGCTGGTGTGCAGGACACTTGGTGAAGCTCATTCTCCACCTCTGGTGAATCCTATCTCACCACCACATGTGGGTTTCCAGCAGCAAGTGGCATGCTTTAGGACAGTTTCTAGAGAGTTCTGTGGGTACCCAGACACGTTTTCCAGTGATAGCTTCCCATTGAGCTTAATAGCACCCACTGCCCCTACTGTTGGCAGCTTCTTGGCACCTTTCGTTAGAAGAAGCATTACTCAAGCTGACTTCCCTCCCAGCAAATTTACCAGTGCCCACCCCCCCAACAGGAAGCTTCCCATATTTGCACACCCATGTTTATTGCACTGCTCTCAATAGCCAAGAGGTGGAGCAGCCTAAATGTTCATCAACAGATGAATGAATAAAGAAAATGCTATATTTGCATATAATACAGTATTATTCAAACTTCAAAGTGTGGTTGGGGGAAAAGAGGATTTGTTTAATGAATATAAAGTTTCAATTTTGTAAGATGAAAAAGTTCTAGAAGTCTGTTGCATAACAGTGTGTATATAATTAACATTTCAGTACAGTATTTTTAAAAATGAGGAAATGAAATTTGATATTGCGTGTTTTTTATAACAATACAATATAATGTTCTTTTATCTCAAAGAGTGTTCACTCTAATGAGTCTAGGTAAAGATTTTTTTTTCTAACCTCTCAGAATGCATTGTACTTTAATCTGAAGACCCTCATCTTTCTTCAAGTATGAATAACTCTTAGCCACTATTCCTTCAAATATTTTTTTTTAATTTTTTTAATGTTTTATTTATTTTTGATACAGAGAGAGACAGAGCATGAGAGGGGGAGGGGCAGAGAGAGAAGGAGACACAGAACCGAAAGCCCACTCCAGGCTCTGAGCTAGCTGTCAGCACAGAGCCTGACGTGGGGCTCGAACCCACGAACGTGAGATCTGACCTGAGCTGAAGTCGGAGGCTTAACTGACTGAGCCACCCAGGTGCCCCATTCCTTCAAATATTAACTCCTCCAAAGTTTTTTCCATATCTCTTTCTGAAATATATTTTTAAAATACATGATTTATTCTATTACCTCTGTTAGTGTTTCATTCAGCTTTTTCTGATCTTCATTTGACTGTACTTAATTCTGGGTGATTCTTTTGCAGATTTATTCTCTAATTCAGTAATATTATAAGGTATGTTTAATCTTTATGTCCTTAAATAGAACCAGTATTTTTTAATGCTAGTAACTATATTTTTCTTTTCTATAAACTCTATTTTGTTCTTATTTTCATTCTATTCAATTTTGTAGTTATATTTTCAGACCCTTGTTTGATCTCTTTAATTACATTAAGCATTATAATTGCATTTTATAATCTTTCTAAGTTTGTTCCATTATTTAAAGTTCTTGGGATCCTAATACGTATGCTGACTTTCCCTTATGGATAGATTATTTCTACAGAGAAGGCCAGGAAAGTGTTTCATGTGTACTCCTATTCAACAAATTTTTAGTTTGTTGTTTTTGTTTCTTTTTTTTTTTTTTTTTTTTTTTTGCTTTTTCTGTTGGAGTGTCTTGTGTCATACATTTCTCCTATGTCTCTGCTCTTACCAAGTGATTTTGAAAGCCCTGAATGAGTTTTTATTTTCAGGTACCACTTAAAATTCCTATACTTTAGTAACAGGATGCCACAAAGGGAGTGTGCATTTAGAACCCACATTTCTGCAGTTCTAAGACTTATTTTTCCACAGGTGATGTTTTTTGTTGTTCCAACCCCACAACTCCTATGAACTAAACAAATTCTCTTTTACTCCTTCCACAGACAGAAGATAAAATTTTCCTCACCTCTTTTTGATAATTTGGGCAGTACTTGATTCCAGCTTTAAGGAGGGGGATGAGTTACAGATTCTCACAAGCCTAAACTCAAAGTCATGTTTCCCAAACTTGGCTCCCAGCCTAGAAGGTCTAAATCTCCCACTACATATTCATGGGTTAACAGCTTCTGTTTACCACAATTTTGGCTTTGAGTTACTTTTTTTTAGTTTTAATTCAACTAGAAATTTTTTTTCTGATTGTAATAGATACAGAGGTATACATATACATATAGATAGCTACCTAGATATCCCACCATATCTGTATATCTGAAAATAGAGAATTCCTTATGCATAAACTTCATCTGGCAGGTTGCTGAAAGTAAACCCAACATATCCATCTGTAGTTGCAAAAACTAAAGCACCAAATTATTAAAAGACTTGTCCATAGTTACTGGCAAAATTTGATTTTGGACCCCGCATTCCTCACTCCTGACAGAGTTCCCTTTGTTTTTACCACCTAATGGTGGCTGAGACAAACTTCTCACAACGTTCCAAAACAGAAGTGGATGGAATCTTATCCTTGAACTTCTAAATTTTGGGCTATAATGACTCCAGAATGTACATAAAAATAAGACAAGGAAATGTTTCCTGAGTGTCCAAATTTTTATTTTTAATGATCAAAATTCTGTATATATCTTTGTATCCAAGTTTTTACTTTTTAATGATCAAAATTCTTTATATATCTTTGTATATGTATAAACGTATTCCTGTATATGCAAATATATATGACATAAATAGCTAACATTTGAGAATTAACCACATGCTGACATTTTTCAAGTTGCTTAACCTACATAATTCTCATATTATGCTCACACTGACTTTTGGCAGTCAATGATAAGCATGATTTGAGAGGAAAATAATTGATTCTACACTAATGCAGTTGTGAAATGACATGAACCCTACTCTTATCTCCAACTCTGGGGTTAATGTGGCCCACAAAAGAGAGCTCTCCTAATGCTGTCAAACATAAAGGAGAAAAACACAGAAAAATCATGAGAAAAAAGTCATCCTACCATAAAGGAAAAAACACAGTTTTTTCAACACCCATTCAGCTTTGGCTCCTAGAGTAGAAAAGGGGCAAGATTTGGCTTCATTCCAGTATGCTTGTTGCATTCTCCGGACCAAAAAGAATATATATACATGATTTTTCTCCCTCCATGTGTTTCCCAAAAGCTGCAGGGATTTCTAGAAAGTTTAATTATCTTAAAAATAATTCCAGATATCTAAGCAATAATGCTTAATGTCTTTCAATGTCTGCTAAGATTTATATCTCATCTTCTTAATTTGAAAGTGTTTAACACAGAGGACTACATGGTTTCCCAATTTTAACCTTATTAAGCCCAATATTAATTATGGAAGCTGTTACTTGAAAGTGAGTGAAGAACTTTGGCAAGTAACCTGAGTTTCATGGCCGTACTGACTACCAAAAGGAAACTTGTACAATGGAAGAATATTTCTCATTACATAATACATGGAATAATATTAACTGCAAAATCTAACACTTCCATTACTTTTCTTAGGCATCAAAATCATAATTAGGTATAAAAGCTTCTGGTCTGGAATGCTGTATAAGAATAACATAAGAATGGCTATGTATTGTACTTCTTAGAATATACACATGCCTGATTTTTTTCAGTAAAAAGTATTAAAATAGTAGTCTTTCCTATCACTATTTATTATTACTGTTTGCCAAAAAGTTTACCTTCCTACTATATGTATTTTACCTTCTTACTCTGTCAGTCACTTTATTTAATTTTGTAACTTTATAAGGCTGTGTAATGACTTTTACCTGGATTACAGATGAGAAAAATGTTTAAAATAATTATAAGTTTGTCTATGTATGCATAGCTTATAGGTGATAGAATCAGGATTTGAACCTAATCAGTCTGGCTTTAAAGCATCAATGATGCAGGGTGCCTGGGTGATTCAGTCAGTTAAGCATCTAACTGGATTTTGGCTCAGGTCATGATCCCAGGGTTGTGGAACCTCATATTGGGCTCCACACTGTGCAGAGCCTGCTTGGGATTCTCTCTCTCTCTCTCTCTGTCCCTCTTTCTGTCCCTCTCTGTCTATCCCTTCCCACTGTCTCTCAAAATAAATAAATAAACTAAAAACATAATTTAAAAATTTTTTACTGCTTATTTATTTTTGAGAGACAGAGAGAAACAGAACATGAGTGGAGGAGGAGCAGAGAGCAATGAAGACACTGAATCCGAAGCAGGCTCCAGGCCCCGAGCTGTCAGTCCAGACCCAGAGGCAGGGCTCAAACTCACTAACCATGAGATCATGGCCTGAGCCAAGGTCGATTGCTTAACTGACTGAGCCACCAGGCACCCCTGAAAAAAAGAAATCTACTTTGGCAGACTTTCAACTGTCATGCCAAATTCTTCCAAATATGAATAAAATTAATTTTTTAAATTGCTGAATAACTTTATTTTATGATTAACCTAATAAACTTTGTCCATTGAAAGAGATCTCTTCAAAATTTTTCTCGGGGCACTTGGATGGTTCAGGTGGTTAAGTGGTTCCTGATTTCAGCTCAGATCATGATCTCACAGTCATGAGATTAAGCTCCAAGTTGGGCTCAGCATAGAGCATGGAGCCTGCTTGGGATTCTCTCTCTCTTCCTCTCTCTGTTCCCCCTCCACTCACTCACTCTCTCTCACACACTCCCTCAAAATAAGTAAAAAAAATTTTTTAAAGCTTAAATGATGCATAATGTTAACCAGTCAGATAAATTAGGTATATGTATTTCATGATTTCATCAAGATATATGATATAACATTTTATGAAAACCTTATATACTCCATAGACTCAAAAGCACAATGTTACCACCATACCATTTTTACTTACTACTGTTAGCCTGAAAATATTAGCTAAGACAAAAATAATATAAGAAAATAAGATGATAGATTAAATTTAAAAAATAGTCAAAATAAAATACTATATATTCTGCTTCCTCCTCAACCATCTGTGTAAACACGGGCAAATTATCTCTCTATCTCAGTTTCCTCATCTGTATCATGAAAATAATTATTAATAATACCTACTTCAAAATACTATTGTGAGGACTGAGATCATCGACTTGAAGCCCTTAGACTAGTGTCCTGCACATAGAAAACAATCAGTGAATGTTCACAGGCATGGCCACTATTTGGTAGTTTCAGTATGTTTTAAAAAATACCACAGGACCTGTGAAGAAAAACTGAAATATAATAAATAGCCAGATAAACAAGCAAGCAAAAAAAGCTAAAGAAAATAGTTTTTTAAACTATAAAAATAAATATTTACATAAAGGCAAAAATGAAAGAAGTTAGGAAAAAATTAAGAGACAGAAACTAAAAGATATAAAGTTAAAAAAATCCTTTTAAAATGGGAAAACATGTGATTAAAAGTGCACTAAGCTAAAAGCAGATTAAAATAGGCAAAAGTATTATTTCAGCATTTCAAACCTTTCTTCAGGCCTCTTTGAGCTGGGAGGTCTCACACAGCTTACACTCCCTCTTTTAAATAAGCGACTTGACCTTATATGCTTGAAAATCCTTCCATCATCATCATCGCAGCTAACATTTATTAACTTCTTACTATATGATAGTCAGTATTCTAAATTCACATTCATTTACCTAATTCTCACTGTAACACTAAGAAGTTTGTATTCTTAATATCTCTGTTTTACAGAAATGGAAACTGAGGAAATGAATGAATCTGCCCAAGGTTAGACCTCTCGTACAGGACAGAATCAGGATTTCAACAGTCAAGTTCAAGATGAACTAAAGAGAGACATGTTGATAAGGGAGCACTGAAAACCAGAACTTTAAAGGAAACAGACAAGTATTTAAAGAGAAACTTTGAAATCTTTATGATTTGTCAGGTAAACACCCTTATCATCGCTCCAAGAAACCTATTATAAAGATCAATGTCACTTTTCAAGGGCTTAGCATCAAGTTTGTGGTTTTGGTTTGATATGATGCGGTTTGGGATGAATGGAAATGTTCAGATCGGTCTTTACATAAGAGCATGATGACTCCACAAGACCTACTACACGAGGTCACATAAAGATTAATGAAGGTTGCCAGAGCATAACCACATATTAAAACCAAGATGTTTGCACACATTTTCCACCTCTTTCTTTATAAATTAATCTCGATTTTAGAGTGAATAAAATTATGCAAGTAAACATGGTATGTTCTCTGATTTCATGAATAATATAAAGGAAATCCTTTTGCTATATATTAAGCTCTAAACATAGAGGGGGAAAAAAGGCCAAGGAGAGAAGTTGTAGAATTGATTTCTTTCCTTTCTGGAATGAATAATGAACAGGAGTTGCAAAGATGGGTAAGAAAGAGTTGTGTCAAAGAATTTCTGTATATCTTCAGCCTCCCTGCCACATTTGTGTAACAGTGAAGAACAATGATAACAACGGTTCTCACATTTAGTAAACAAATGTTAAAAAACAAAGTCTTCAAATTAAAATGTAGGATATTTCCTTCTAGGAACATGTTATTCAACCATTAACTGAGTGAGTTTTGTATTGTCACAAAATCAGAAAGTTTTTGGTAAGGTAAAAGATTCTTTGACAAGATCACATTCTCTACTTTGTCAAGAGTTACGTTTTGAAAAGGAATTTTCTTTGCCTTGATCAATACAGGGTCATGCAGTTACTAATATTAGCAGGTAAGGAGATATAATGTTTCCCCTCCTTAAATTTTTCTTCATAATTACTTCTTATTTCTTTTTTTTTTGAAGTCAGCATTTGAAAGCCAAAATGAAAAGAAAGATAATAAGATCATTTGATTTCTTGGATCTGTCATGTAAATGAATCTTTTCCAAATTTCAAAATAATGTCTATTACTGTAATTAGGGCTTGGAAAGCTAATTCAGAGAATAACATTAAACTTAACCTTTCCAGAACTGAACTGAACCTTTTGGGGTTCATAGAAATTCAGTTCACCTCTTCTTGGAACCTTGAAAAAATATGCTGTTTTTAATTATAATGACTACCAGAAATAGTTCATTGTCACCATTCTACATTAAGCAGGCATGTGTCAGACTAGCACAGTTCAATGCAATATTTCATGTTTCTTGCCTTTTGACCTCCATCATTTTCCTCATGTTTAGTGTCTATAGGTAATTAATTGATAACAAAATAGGATTGATGACTATAAATAACAACAATAAGATATGAAAGGTTAAGAACTTAAAACAAAGCCAAATTTTAGGGAAAACATGACTTTATATAACCTAACTAAAAGAGGCCATGAATTCTCAAAATAGCTGAATAGCTGATATGCTTCTCCACCCCTTGGGGTAGTTGGGTGTATTGAGGCATACTCACTGTGTGACTGTTCATTTTGAACTGGATGATTTTAATGGCTTTTATTTCCAATTTAGAATTTTATCCCTAGGGCACATTCTGAAAATTTTATTCAAAATAACCCCACTCCTGAAACCCCTCCTTATGATTTTAACTTCTTCCTATCCACTTTTCCCATATTCTATCTCATATAAAAATTGTTGTTTAATCTTACCATTATCTCCTATTGTTTGATCTTGCTTGTAGAATGAAGATTTTTATGATGAATTTTATATATAGTTTCTCATTTAATATTTGAGGGTAGGTATTTTAATTCTCCCCATTTGACAAGTGAAAGAATACTGCTTAATGAGGCAAGATTGATCAGTGCTGTTCTCTCTATGCAATAGTCTGCCTAACTACAAAGCTCATGTTCTTAATCACCACGAAATATGTTCTCTGTCTTCTTTACTTTCATGCCTATCCATACTCAAGTCACAATCAGGTCACCAAAGTAGTCTATAATATCTTCTCATTTATTTCTCCTGACTTTTGGGAAGCCCCAATATTGCTTTCAAATCCTACTTTCAAATCCTAGAGCAACTCATTTGTTTTCTCTGCTTTTGCTCTCAGCCTCTGAGAAATGTTAAAGAAAATTAAGTTCCTGTGCTCAAAGCCTATAACATAAAAACTTTGTTTCTAACTTCAATTAGAGCCTTAAATGTACATAACAACATTTTCACTATTTTTAAATTTTTTTAATGTTTATTTTTGAGAGAGAGAGAGAGAGAGCAAGAGCAGGGGAGGGGCAGAGAGAGAGAGGGAGACACAGAATCAGAAGCAGGTTCCAGGCTCTGAGCTCAGAGCCTGATGTGGGGCTCGAACTCACAAACCATGAGATCATGACATGAGCTGAAGTCTGACATTTAACTGACTGAGCCACCCAGGTGCCCCAGCACCATTTTTTAAAATGTTCATTTACTTTTGAGAAAGAGAGCAAACAAGCAGGGGAGGGGCAAAGAGAGAAAGAGAGGATCCAAAGTGGGCTCTGCACTGACATTGTGGGGCGTGAACCCACAAACCATGAGATTATGACCTGAGCCAAAGTCAGACACTTAACCAACTGAACCATCCAGGTATCCATGTTTTCACCAATTTTTAACTTACTGAGAATAATCATTTATCTCTCCTCCAACTTTCATACTGTTGTTTCCTTGAAACTTTCCAGACATTTTTATAGTGACTTAGACGTACTCAGCTGTTTACTTCTTTCAGTGTCTTTAAGCCTCCCTGTATCTCTGAACCTTCAAGTGAGAGTGTTTTCTTCTGCCTTTATACACTTTTCAGTATTTCTACATTGCGTGTCTGGAGGCAACATTTTTTTTCTTTTTTTTATTGTTTGAAATTATTCTTTACAAAAAAGTTTATATGTTTTTATTCTTTAGAGAAAGAGATGAGAGAGAGAGAGAAAGAGCATCAGCAGCAGAGGGGCAGAGAGAGCAACAGAGAATCCCAAGCAGGCTTGGTGCTGTCAGTGCAGAGCCTAGAGCAGGCTTCAGACTCACAAACCGTGAGATCATGACCTGAGCTGAAATCAACAGTGGGACATGTAACCAACTGAGCCACCTAGGCACTCCTCTTTTATGCTCATTTCTGAGATATATTTTTACATAGAATTAACAATTCTGTGTTGATAGTTATGTCCTTTTCAGCCCTTTAAAAATCATTCCATTATTCACTGGTTTCCATTGATACTATTGAGAAGTCAACCATTTTGAAGATGATATGCCTTTGCTTCTCTGTCACCTTTTAACTGTTTCTTTTTTTCAACTGTATGATGAAGTTGTGGTTTTCCAAAACTGATAACAGATCAAGCCATAGATGTAGAAAGTGCTATGACTCCTAATAGTATGCATACAAAGAGCATCATGTTATCAGTCATGCAGCTTGTCTAGTTATTTTCAGCAGGAAGTTTGTTCTAACTCCTAGATCACCATTACAGGAAGTACTGTGAATCTCTTCCAACATTAACCTTGCCATCTATCCTTCTCATTCATTCATGATTCTGACACTTTTTCCTGTACTTTATTATCGACTCAGGCATCATCTACTATGGCATCTCTCTGATAGGTAAAATATTCTTAAGTCCTACCTCATCAAAATCTACAGGCTTTTTCTCATAATTGCTGAACCAATGGCTTTGCTTCAGTCTACAACCAAGTAGACTTACTTGCATGATTTGATGCTATTGTTTTATCTTTCACTTGCTAAACCCATTCATCCCTTGGTTCTGAGACTCTGCTTGCTCTTATTTCTCTTCTTACCCCTCTAGATACCCTTAGTAATCTCCTCTTTCTATACTTATCTCTAAAATTTGCTTTTATTATGGTTCCTCCCTCAGTCACCTTTACTTCTTACTATATCCTTCTCCAAAATGGCTACATTATCATATATATCTTTTAAATGAATAATTTTTTATCTGCTGTTCAATTCTTCTGTGTTACAATTCTCAATTTTGAACTAATTCATGAAAATTTCAGTTTTATCATTAATTACTTCATCTTAAAGATTCCCCAAAAGAACAACCTTTCCTCTATTCATTCCACCAAACAAGTCATATTTATCATTCATGAAATGTCCCATATCTCGTTTCATGATATAAAACATCAAGTCCTCCAATATGGGTTCATTTTTAACCTCTCCCTTTTCTTTATTTTTCCTGTCAGTTCCTGTTCTTGCACACTACCCAAATCTCAGTTTGACCTCTCAAAGTCATATCCTAATTTCCTTTCCTACTTTCTTCAGAGATAAGAAAAAAAAAGTGGTTTACATTTGCTGAATGCTTGTAGAGTTGCAAACACTACAGTTATAACCTCATTTAATCCTGATAACAAACCAATGAAATAAATGTTTTCATCCTTACTTTAGACATGGGGAAATTGAGACTAACAAAGGTGAAGTAATCTACTGAAGCTGAGTAATTGAAAAATAGAACAGTTGGGTTTGAACACAGGGAGTCTGGGCTGTTAGCAAATCGGCATATCACCCACACTTTGTCATTTGATTCTTATAATAGCTTGGCTTCATAAGTTGTTCTCTAACTCCACACAGTCCTTTTTAAAAATGCTTTATCTTATTGAGAGAGAGCAAGAGTGTATATGCAAGCAGGGGAGGGGAAGAGAGAGAGAGATAGAGAGAGAATCCCAGGCAGGCTCCAAGTAGGGCTCAATCACATGACTGTGAGATCATGACCTGAACTGAAATCAGGAGTTATACACTCAAACTACAGAGCCACTCAGATTCTCTCACACAGAGAGAATTTTAATCATACTTCCTGATTCTCACAAGTTATTTTTCTGAAGATAAATCTTGTCATATCCCACCCTTGTTTAAAACTTGTTTTGATGTCTCTTCATTGCTCTCAGCATAGAATGATATTCTAATACATCAAGTCTTGCCCAGTTTAACTCCCTATTTTGTTGACACTCTTCCCCCTGCCAACGTACACAATAATCACTCATATCAATCTCCTTTCTGAACCTTCATCTATACTTTATTCACCGGTACCCCTCCCCTTTTTTTCAACCTATCCCCTAATTATGTGTCTCTGCTTAAATATTAATTTCTCTGTGAAGATCTTCCCCAGATTTTCCTCACATTTCTCAAAATGTGGTATCACCATATATTCTAGTTAGTTGTACATACTTTACTGTTTAATGCCACCTCTACATAGTATAATGATGCTATGTTTTTAAAATTAATATATCTACTAAGGAGCAATGAATATATGCCAATGAGAATTCAGAGTAGACTTTTTAGTATATTCCGAGCCAGTGAACATTACTAGACCTCAGGGCAAATGCAGGATTCTGTCCCACGACGGCTAAGTGTGTTCTGCACCTGGTGTGTTTTATTACACTGAGACCTCTCTTTATGCCAATTATTTTGTGTTCTTATGGAGAGTTTTGATTCACTATGGTTAAAAAATGCTGTACAGATAATAACGCTAGTCCTGCCAAAAAGAAACAAAGGAAAAGGGTCACGTTGTATATTAAAATGAGATTTTTACAGAAGTTGTGCTTTCTTCCAAGATGCAGTCAAAGAAATATAGAGTAAGTAACAGCAGCATCTAAGGGGCAGTGGGAATCTTTGGTATTTTGGAAAGTATCATAAATAATACTCCATTCTGAAAGGATACAAAATAATTATGTGAATGGTAGTCAGAAAAATAATGGATAGACATACGTTAATTCTTCAGGATATTGAGAGACTTCTAAAAATGACGAACAATTCTTAATGCCAGGAATGGATCTCCGTAGGGACAGGACAATAACGACTCTATAGTATTAGGTGAAAACACATGCTTTGTTCATGTTTATTTTTTCAACATTTAGCATAGTATCTGGCACTGTGTGTGAGATGAACAAACTTTTTTAGTTAATTTGAATTAGATCTCTTTCTATGCAAGGGGATAAGATCACATCTGGAAGTGAGAAGAGAGGAGGGAGCGTAGGGAAGCACAGTGGTACACATGTGGTTTCTGGATTTAGAGTACCTAGTCTATGTCCCAGATTGACCCCTTACTAATTCTGTTCCTACATTTTCTTTCCTTCAATAGCCTCTTTAGACATTAGACACTTCACAATTATTATTATACCTATTCACAGGGTTGTTGTTACAACTGAATGCTTTCAGACATATAAAAGTATTTAGGGTAATTCCTGACACAAAATAAGCACTTGTTGTGATGAGCACGGGGTATTGTATGTAAGTGATGAATAGCTGAATTCTAATCTTGAAAGCAATATTGCACTGTATGTTGGCTAACTAAAATTAAATTTTAAAAAAAGCATTCCTTAAATGCTGTTGTCTTTTATTTTATTAAGACAACTTCCCAAGGAAACAAATATTTAAAAGACTGGTAAATGAAAAAAAAAAAAAATAAAAGACTGGTAAATGAGGGAGTGGTGTGGAAAAGAAGCCTGTGAAAGAAACTGAAGTTAAGTGGCTGGAGATGTGGGAGCATACACACACACACACACACACACACACACACGTGTATGCACATAAGAATACACAATCATGGGACCCAAGGGAAAGGTGTTTCCAAAAGGAAATAAGTCAATGGTATTGGATGTGGCTAAGAAATCACTAAAGATAAGCAATGGAAACTGCTCCCTATATTTAGGGAAAAGAAGGTTTTTGTTGATTTTGGAAATAGTAGTATAAAACCAACTGTAGTAAGTGAATGGAAGAAAGGGAAGAAGGAGAGTTAGGGATTAAAGACAATTCTTTCAAAAGTTCTAGTTTGAAAGAGGAGAAATAGAGAGAGAGAGAGAGAGAGAGAGAGAGAGAGTGTGCGTGTGTATCCTGGTTTATATTTATATTTATTTATACTTATATTTATATTTATAGTTTGAATAGGTGGTTTAAACATATATATTTATATGCCTTATAAATATATATTCAGTACATTTAAAGAACACAAGATATGGAAAGAACATCGAGGCAGAAAATTGAAAAATTCTAAGAACACCTATTTTCAAATTTCACACTTCCACAAAAGAGTATTTCAGTGGGAGTGAATTGCACACTAAAAGAAAAAGGACTACACTAAAGAACAAATGGGCCAATGGCCAATGTGTAGATAGTGCGAATTGCTGTCACACTTGTTTTACTCTCCACTTTCACAGCTTTGGAAAGCAGTGGAAAACATGAGCAATGATACTGTCAAAAAACTTTGAGCTCCTGAAATTGAGAACAGTTCTATCAGAGACTTCAAAAATCATAGCAATAGAAACTCTAGGCATTAACACTGATAGTAATAATAAATGTTAATATCAATAATATCAATACTATTTAAATATTAGAATTGAGAGCATTTGTACTAATACTATTAATAATGGCAACATTAAGTTTCAGTAACATTAATATTAATAACACTAACGAACTGAAAGCCTTGCCTGGCAATAGTCATATCCTGTCTTCTGAGAATGTATAGCTAGAGCATGTAGAATGGACACATAATATGGGGGGTAGGGGCATCGGGCAAGACAGATATATTTTATAATAGAAGAGCAAGTCTAGACTAGACAGTGCCTCAAAAACATTTCAAGTCCTTTACCGATGTAAAGGCTCACTCAGTGGAACCCTTTCCCAATCCAACTTGTACAAACCAAGTGAAGTGAAAGTAGCAGGGACAGAAAGCACAAGGGACTTATTCATAAGAATATTTAATAGTAAAAGTTCTCTCTCTGCTTGTTCCTCTCTACATATGCTGAATGATAGAATGGATGAGTGCTACTTACAACAATAAATTTATAACTCATGTTTTAGCCATGTATGGAGCTAATGATATACCCAAAAGATTAATGTTTAAACTGCTTTTCTTAAACCAATTCACAAATGTTTGTTGGGACATTTAGAAAAATTAGAAACTGTAGGTCTGACTGGTTTTGCAGAACTATAAGCTTTGGAGTGAATCCCACTGCTGTGTTCAGGTTTTATGAGAAACCAACCAGAGTCAGGGTGAGTCCTGAAGGTTGATCCATCATAAACTTACTCCCACCTCCCTCTGAGAAGGCTCACTGGAGAAAAGCTTAAATAAGAAGGAGGCTGGAAGGCGGGGGTGGGCAGAGGGTAGAGGTGGTGGGGGAACAGTACAGCTGTGGGTCATTAACAATAATCACAGCCCGCCAGCATGAAAGGAAGCAGAGCGTGAGTATCCCCTTTTTCCCTCTCCCTGTAAGAAGCCATCTGGACAAGGCAGTTTAGAATAAACGCTAGTAAGGGAATTTTATTCTATTTGACTGTATTTAAAGTCCTGGTGTAGACCACGCCTTTGCTTTGGCTTTGGCTTTGAAATTTGGGACTGAGAAAACCCCAAAATAAAAGCACACCTCTGGGTTTGCAGTACAACGGTGTTGTCCGAAATGAAAGTTCACAGCAAAATGGGGAGCTTATGCTCCGCACTGGATGGTGGGGAGGAGAGTGCCTCACTGCAGTGGCCCAGGGCTCAGCGCCAAGCTGCATTCTGTTTGGGGTTGACTGGCCAGCACTATCTTTGCTGTCTGGTAGAAATGTTAATGTGCTTATAATTGCCTCTTTACTGAAAATCCAGGCCTAGTATTTATTTAGAAATAAAAGAAACTGAGGGTAGTATTTTCAAGGAGAAAAAAGGGAAGAAATGGTGAACTCCCCAATTTTTTTTTTGGAGTAAAAAAATCTGCTGGTGGCTTTACTTTGCTCTTTTGTCTATAAAGTTTTCTTTGTCCCATTCATCAAGGTCATTCTATGTGAAACTATGTTAAAAATATCCAAGCAATTATAATTATTCGCTTAATGCATGGAGCAGCACCCTACTACTTTAAATTTATTTACCATCTTTGAAATTTATATTATACTTTGATGGATTTCTAAAAATATTCAGCCAAAAGAATCTGTTTGAAGATATTGATTTTAATTGGCCAGATTCTTCTTACAGAAAAGTAATGTGTTCCCTTTTGAAAATCATACAAAATAATATTTCATAATGGAATCACATAAGATTTTTGGTAGCCTCTTATTAGGAATTGAGTTGCTCTCATTTTATTTTAGAATTATTTGTGAGTTTAACACTGAGAACCTAATAACGTGGTAGAGATTGTTTAAATAATATAAGGATAAATGTGAACACTCAAAATTAGTCCTTCAACTTCTCATAAGTTACATATTGGCACAAAGTTGTTAACCTTAAAGCAACATCTTCGAGCCAGTGGATAAAGGCCAGGATGCTCTATTATGGCATAGATGCCCACAAATAGTCAGACATGGCAAATGCTGTATAAAATTAGCCCAAAACGTAGGCATTCTCACCCAGAAGGAATAATTTCAATCCCCAAAAGAATTCCATGTGTCTTTTTCTTGAGCATATAATATACAGTTGAGGTTAGAAAAGAAGGATCAAACGTAAGTAACGATTATGACATTAAGAAAGATGATATGTTATATATTTTATATAGGAAACAGGGTTTCCTTATAGAATCTTTTGCTTTATGTTATTATATAGCATATTTGTTTTATAATCTAGCATTTAAAAAAATACACATTTGTAAGGAGACATAATATACATTTAATAGAGGAAAAATAAAGCAAATGAAATTTTATGTTTTGGTTTTTTTAGATGTTACTTGAATAGATTTTTATTGTTTTCATTTTAGCAGTAAAGGACACTGAAAATTTTATTTTCTTTACTCTTATTTGATCTATTTATAAAGTGATATATTTAGACCTGTTTAAACTGATCAATCAAGACATGAGGCTAGAAAGCTGCTAATGCTGCCTTGATGTTCAAAACCTTTTTGTGAGAAGGTTGACTCAGTGAATTATGTCAGTTAGATTTTTTTCCTCAAGATCTAACTGGAGCTTGGTTTACAAAACTCAAAATGAATCCAACAAAAATAAGCTGAAAAAAGACTAGCTGTCCTCATTTGTCCTGCTGTCCTCTTTTCGAGCTATTTTTTTCCTTTGGTGGTAAAGTTTTTACTTTGGGGTTTCTAAAATGCCATAGCTGGCTGTATTTACATTTTGAATACCTAGTCATGTGGAAGTTTTAATTCTCTATTGACACAGCTTTGAGTGACGTGTTTCTTTGAGAATGGTCCAAATAGAATATTCTGGATTCACAAACAGCTGATGCTATCCCTTATGTATAAAATGGAAAGAGAGAGAGAGAGAAAAAAAAAAGAAGTCTTCACAGAAACAGAACGATTCCATTGCTACTAGAATAATTTGTGTAACTAAAGTTACAGACTCATTTTAAAGACAATATTGTTAGGATCATTTATTCAGTGCCTGTGGTGGTGGATGCTCCACCAGAGGGGGGACCCTGACAGAAACAATTTGTAATGGTCAAGAGATGGTGCAGCAGCATGACACAACCAAAGGAAAGGACATCACCTTAGAATCACGGAGGAAAGTTTTCCTCGGGAGGAAAGGCTACCTGGAGGCCATTGAAGGGGCTTTGGTAATAAAGTAAATATAGCACTAGAAGCTCTTGTCCAGAAAAACAAAGACAACACCTGAGAATCTGGAGGTACAGTGAATTTAAAGGGGTGGCCTGAATTTATGAGGAACCTGTTCCCAGGCTCATCTGTTTCACTGCCTTTGGTTTTTTTTTAATTTTTTTTACATTTATTTATTTTTGAAAGGCAGAGAGAGACAAAGCATGAGTGGGGGGAGGAGGAGAGAGAGAGAGAGAGAGAGAGAGAGGGAGACACAGAATCTGAAGCAGGCTCCATGCTCTGAGCTGTCAGCACAGAGCCCGATGCGGGCCTTGAACTCACCCAGGAACCATGAGATCATGACCTGAGCCAAAGTCAGCGCTTAACTGACTGAGCCACCCAGGTTCCCGACTGCTTCTTGTGTCTAAACTGAAACAGCTGATTGCTACAGCTGAAAAAATTTTGTTCAACTATGTATTGAACCAGATGCTAGAGATACACTTTTCCCAGGAAAACTGTTATGATAGAGCTCTAGCCTCCATTCTGAATCCCAGGCCCCGTCTTCATGGACATTCTCACCTTCCCTGTCTAGCACTCCTGCTAACTGAAATTCATCCCCCACCACTGTTTCTGTGACTTCTTTCAGGGAGATTCAGAATCCCAGCTTCTATGTTTTGAACAGGTAATATTTATTTTAAATCTTCCCTTTGATGTTTTAAAGATCACCTCAAAATATCCAAAACAGCTTTTGATTTTCCTCTGAGTTGCTTCTGATTCTAATCTTTCTCATCTCAAAAAACCACCAGCCGTCTACTGTCATTTCAAGAAGTCATCCTTGATTTTTTATCTTCTCTCGGGCCTTACATCCAATTCTTTACCAATTCTTATTGTCTCTACTCCATGTATATCTTGAGTTCACCCATCTCTGCTGCTACCTCTTTAGTTAAACCCATCATCATAGACAAAAGTAGAAACCTCCTTACTGGTCTTTCTGCTTCCTCTCTTGCCCCTCTACAACTTATTCATTATACAGCATTCAGAGTAATTATATAAAAATATGCACTATATAATCACATCCTTTACTCCCTTTGCTTAAAACCCCACAATGTCTACCCACTGCTCTTAGAATAATCCAGCCCCTACACTATAACCTGCAAGACTCTACATGAAAGTCTTCTACACTTACCTCTTCAATTTCATTCCTCACTATTCTCCCTCTTGCTCATTTGTCACAGCCACACTGGTCTTCCGTTCCTATAACAATGCCAAATGTGTTGCTTCCTTAGATCCTATGCATTTCCAGGAATTGAAAACAATCAGACTAGGAGGCCAATCAAAACTTGTGTGGCTACCACACTTTTATCTTTTTTTTTTTTTTTTTTTTGGCTAGCTTCTGAGCACACTGTTCTCAGGCATTGCTCTCTCTAATGTCACTAGCGCTTGCATTTTCATCATATTTAATGTCCTTTTTTTCAGTTTTCATCCTCCTTTGGCCTTGCTGAAGCAATGGATGTTCTTGTATACGTCCATCCTTCAGAAAGTATTTCTATGAGTTTTGAGGGAACTTGATGGCTACTGATATCAGAGGTAAATTACCAAGATAAGAAATATGCTGCCAGAGCTGCTGGTTTTATTTCGAGTTCTGTCACTTATTAAATATATGACCTTGAGAAAGTTCTTAAAATCTCCAAGACTCAGTTCTCTCACTGATAAAATGAAACAGCTACTTGGTGGCATAGTGCACATAATGTGCTCAGCACAATTCTTGGCACAGAGTGAGTATTAAGTAAATATAACCTATAATAATAATAATATGGTTCAATAGGCAACTTTAGAAGAAAAAAAGTAATATTGTATATAATCATAAGAAATCCTGAAATCATTACTATTTGGAATGGGAGGAATGGAGACTAAACCTTTCCAAGGCAATCAGAACCCATTTATTTAGTCATTGTGTTTTATTGTCTCTTACATTTGAACTCTGAGTTGAGTACAATTTGCTCTCAAAATAATGACTTAAACTAGTGAATGCCAAAAAGCCAAATTTTCCCCAGGCTATCATTGTGATAAATTTAAAAATGTCCTCTGAGACAGTGATACGTTGACCCAAATTCATTGAAGTAGTTCTAATTATGCCATTGTTTATTACTATGACAAGTGTTTTGACCATGGATTGATATTAGAAACAAACAGAGATGTTATTAACTTGCTATAAATTTTTTTAAACTATGTGGATTGTGTTAAACATGCAGTTCTAATAATAGCAAGCTCACGTTTAGAAAGTTCCAGAAAATATATAGATAGACCATCATTTTTATTTACAAAGGATAAAAAGTTTAAAAGGATAAAAATAATTTTGTGGGGTTTTTTTTTGGAGGGGTGGTTGTTTTTTATACTGAAGAAAGACAGGGTTACTGTTCAGAGGCTGAGATTAGCAGTGTGCGTACAGGCTGCCGGCAGCCCTGAGAGAATGGCAAATGGCCTCCAGAAAGCAGATGGCAGAATTCTAGTGCATTGAAAAAGATCGGAGGGGATTCAAGGTATGGAGGTAGAAAGGTGCCAGCACTCCAAAAAACAAAAACACAACCAAAACCCAAAACAATGTTTTGATGACTTCCTTGGAGTACTTACCACTTAGAATGCTACAGAGGATTCTCAGGGGTTTGGCAAAGAAAAGAGGAAGAAGAAAAGGAGGGAAGGAAGGAGAGAAGGAAGAAAGAGAGAAAGAGGAAGGGAGGGAAGAGAGAAGGAAGGAAGGAGAGAAGGAAGGAAGAAAGAAAGAGAGAAAGAAAGAGAAAGAAAAAGAGAGGAAAGGAAGGAAGGAGAGAAAGAGAGAAAGGAACCGAGGAAGAGTATGAAGAAAGGAAGGAAGGGAGGAAGGAAGGGAGGAAGGAAGGAAGGGAGGGAGGATGGAAGGGAGGGAGGATGGAAGGGAAGGAGGAGTATATACTAACTGAATACATTTCCTTATGCTCTTAAAAGATTGGAGGAAGAAGTGATTGACAGGCTATTCTGCTACTCACAGAAGTGTGGGGAGTGTAGCTGAGGCTCAGCCAGGACTAAGAGGCAACAGTGCTCAAGGAAGAAACGTCCCTAAGACACTACTTGCTCTCCAAGTCGGTGAGGCTGATGCTGACTGCAGTTCACATCATTGTCTAAAATTTCATCTTTGAATCTAGACCTTCATTCACATTTCACTAAATGTGCTAAAAAATAAAACCAACCTAATTTAAAATGATAACATAAACACAGCGTTTATAACATTCTTCTATTTTTCCCTTTGTAATTTCTTTCCTCCCACAAGGTCTTGTTTTCAGCTACAAATAACGATTCGTACGTGTTAAAGAAGTGTTTCTCAAGGTGGAATTCAATCATCAGTAACATCAGAATCACCATGGGAACTGGCTAAACAAGCAGATTCTTGGGCCCTAAATCGAATTAAGCTCCCTCTACAATTTGAGACATACTGGGTTCAAACAAACAAACAAACAAACAACTTAAAAAATTTGAAGTTTCAGAACAGAACAGCAGGGTCTATGTCTTGTTCATTTTTAAGCTCTCAAAATGCTGAGCAGAGTGGCTGGTATAAAAGAGGCAAGCAATAAATGTTGGTTAAATAAAATGAATGAACAGCAGTTGAATTTCAGGCACCGTATCCATCACTTGGTTTTCCCTGTGGCTCAGAAACATTCTCCAGCCTAACCTTTCTACCAAGTAGTTCTAGAGACATGGAGGTCTGTAAGTGGGGGCAGCTGCTTCAGAGTAATACTCCAGAGTCCCAGTTAGGTAATAACTATGAGGCCTTACTTTCTTGTGATTTGCAACATGAATATTGCAGTAATCCCCTAAGCACACTCCCACAGAAAGGAAGAGAGCTGCTTACAAGGGAAGGCATATTCAGTTTCAAATCCGAACAGTTGACTGGGGAATTCTTATTTGATCTCAGAGGAATTAACTAAGTACTTAGTTATACATTTCCATCACCTGCGGCTTCCTATGGGAGGATTTCTGTATGGCTTACTTTTTATAATTTTTAACTAAGGAATTTTCTCAGTTACTTTTGGCCCTCAGATATATGCAGTTTTAACATGCAGTATAGTATTACCTAACAGAAAAATGTTTCAATTTGCAGCTGATTTACCAATAGAAATGTTAGCACAAACCTAATGGCTGATCTTACATGCATGTAGCACTTTAAAGATTTTTTCAAGCATGCTCATAAATAAGAGGGTTACCATTTCAAGGTAGAATCACTGATGTACAGTCGGTGCAGTTGGGACACAACTAGTATCACTTATCTTCCTCTCTGCCATTATCCATTCTAATTTCCCCTTGCCCTCAGCTATACCCTCTACTGTTCTTAGCAGTTTCTTTGGTGGTGTGACCCAAACCCTCATCCTTTATTATTATTATTATTATTATTAAAATCTTTCTCTAATGTCTTATCTTATTTTTGAGACAGAGAGAGAGACAGCCTGAGCAGGGGAGGGTCAGAAAGAGAGGGAGACACAGAATCTGAAGCAGGCTCCAGGCTCTGAGCTGTCAGCACAGAGCCCAACGTGGGGCTTGAACCCACAAACCGTGATATCATGACCTGAGCTGAAGTCGGATGCTCGACTGACTGAGCCACCCAGGCGCTCCTTTATTATTATTATTTTTAATGTTTATTTATTTTTGAGAGAGGGAGAGAGAGCATGAGTCAAGGATGGGCAGAGAGAGTCAAAGACAGAATCTGAAGCTGGCTCCAGGCTCCGAGCTGGAGCACAGAGGCCAACACGGGGCTTGAACTCATGGACCATGTGATCATGACTTGAGCCCAAGTTAGTCACTTAACTGACTAAACCTCAGGCACCCCTCAAATCCCCATTCCTCAAGTCACCAGGACCAGATCAATATTCCTATGTACAGAATGTGTTGTCTTCTGTACCAAACAAGGCCTACCAGATATTATGCTTCCTTTTTCTGCCATATGGAATGCACAATTTAACAATTTGCCTTTTACTTTGGAGGGACATTTCAGCACACTCCAGACACTGAAGCTCTCAGAAATGTACTGCTATGGCGAACCCCTGGATTTTCATAGGGTTTATTTTCCAGTCTCTAAGCTTGTTGTACCCTACCAAAGCCTCCAGAATACCAGTCACCTCTCACTTGCTGGATCAGCATAACGTCATTGATTTAGTGAACCAAGGAGATATTCTGTGGGACATCTAGATTGTCTAGATTTATTTAGACTATACCAGGACAAAGAAGAGAAGAAATACTGTGAATGTATGTTATTGTCTATTCCGTGTGGGAGTGAATTGTTTCTGATCCTTTTTCCTAATTAAGTTAGAAAAGAACACATGTACCCAGTGAATGAATGCCTACTATGTACATGAGGTCAAATCAATATGCTTTAGAAAATATATTACCTTTGGCATGGCAGACTCCTACCAACATATCTACCCACTTATCAAAATATATAAATAATGGTAATATTAAGTAATTGACACTGATATCAAGTAATTGGCATCACTGTATAAGTTTAAGGCATACATCATGATGGTTTGCTCTACATATATTGTAAAATGATTACTGCAATAGGTTCAGCAAACATTCATCATCTCATATAGATACAATAAGAAGAAAAGAAATAACAGAGAAAAGAAAAAAAATTCTTTGTGATGAGAATTCAGAATTAACTCTTTGCTTCTTAATGTATTTATTGCTATGAACTTCCCTCTAAGAAGTGCTTTGGCTGCATCCCATACATTCTGATATCTTATTCTGATAACCCATTTTGATCTGATATCCCATACATTCTGATATTTCCAATATCATCCCTCTCAATAAATTTTTAGTTTCACCTTTCTTATTTTATCCATTGGTTGTTCAGGGGAGCGTTGTCTGATTTCTATGTGTTTGTGAATTTTCTAGTTTTCTTCTTGTTATTTATTTCTAATCATTGTGGTTAGAGAAGATCCTTGGTAGGATTTCACACTTCTTGAATTTGCTAGAACTTTTTCTGTGGCCTAACATATGGTCTATTCAGAAAATGTCCCATGTATGTTTGAGAAGAATGTATGTTCTGCTGTTGTTAGATAGAATGTTCAGTAAATGTCTATTAGGTCCATTTGGTCTCCAGCATTGTTCATTCTTGCTGCTTCCTTATTGATCCTCTGTCTGAATGATTTATTTTTCCTGTTAGCTCTGTTAGATTCTGCTTTATATATTTAAGTGCCTCAATGCTGCGTGCATAAGTACTTATAATTGTTGTATCTTTTTGATGGATTAACCCTTTATCATTATATAATGACCACCTTGTCTTTGTCTCTTTTTACCATTTTTAGTTTAAAGTCTATTTTGTCTGATGTAAGTACAGCTACACCTGCTTTTTTGTTATTGTTACCATTTGCTTGAATGACTTTTTCTATCTCTTCGCCTTCGCCTGTGTGTGCCTTGAAGGCTAAATTAAATCTTTTCTAGAAGCATATTGTTAAATCTTGTTTTTTTGTTTGTTTGTTGTTTTGTTTTTTTGTCTATTCAGCCATTCTGTGTCATATGCCTAGAAAATTTAATCTGTTTACATTTAAAAAATTATTGATAGATAACAATTTACTATTGCCATTTTGTATTGGTTTCTGGTTGTTTTGTAGATCCACTGTTCCTTGTTTCTTATCTTGCTGTATTTTTTTATGTTTTGATGTTTTTTGATATTGGTATGTGTTGGCTTCTTTATTATATTCTTTTGTACAATTGCTACAGGATTTTCCTTTGTGGTTACCATAAGACTTATATAAAATAGCTTAAAATTATAACCCTAGTTTAAGTTGATAATAACTTAATGTTAATAGAATTCCTAAACTTTACACTTTTACTTCTACTCTTTGCATTGTTCCAGTTTACATAGTTTTTATCTTGTGTAACTAGTAACAGATTATTGTAGTTATTGCTTTTTTACTATGTTGATTTTTATTCAGTTCATTTTTTAAACATTGAAGTTAGAGCCTTTAGTGAATTATGCACCACTATTACAAAATTACAGAATCTAGCTTTGACTATGTAGATGCTCAACTGACTGAGACACCAAGGTGCCCCCAGATCTCTATTTCTTTAAGATCGGTTATTAGAACTTTATGGATTTTCTTTGATGGTGTCACATTTATCTGTTTTTTTTTTATGATCCGCAATTCCTTATATTGTTATCCGCACATTTGAGTAACCAGACATCTTTTCTAGACTTACATGTTTGCTTTGGCAGAGATAGATCTTCACCAGTCTGCTCAGTTAGGGTCTCTGAGCATGTCTGCTTGAAATGTCCTTGGGTGAATAGGGTCTGCTATTATGGTCTATTTTAGAGTAAGCCAACCCTTAACACTTTGAAGTTAAGGATTCAGGAGTGTACCACTGGCTGAAAACAGTTGAATAGGACTGTTGACTTGGTTTCCTACCCAAATGAGGTTTTGATATGGTCTCCACAGTTACCTGGTCAGGCTTATTAGATGGTTGGGACTGTGTACCATATTCAGTAATAGATGGGGCTATTAATTAGCTTCCTTGGTCTGACAGGGCATTGGGATAGGACCAAGGGCCTATACAACTCTTTGTTTGGTGATTCATATCAGATAAGAGTGTACACTGACTTCCCTATTCAGATGAGGCCATTGATATTTCTCTGCAGAAGGGGAAAGCCATGGACCATGCTCTCTGTTTAAGTACCACTATATGCAGGGATGTGAGATGGGCTACGTAGCTTCTCTGTGTTCTGGTTAGGTTCCCTACTCAAACAGGCTGGAGGCTGTATTCGGCATTGAGGGGGAGTATAAATTAGTTTTCCTGCTCAGGTCCAGTGGGAAAAGCAGCTGTAAAGCAGGTAATGCTCTTTGCTTGTTCTCTTAACTCAAGCTGACCCACTGGCTTTGTTTTACAAACTACTGGCTCTGTCTGCCCTTCTTTTAGCATAAGCACCACTGGGCTGCGGAGCTTCCACATGTTCTTGCCACCCTGTCAGATGGGGCTGGGAGCCACAGCAGGTAGGGTTTTGCCAGGACAGGAAGGGGAGGCGCCACTCCTGGCAACTCTCAATTTCCCAAACAGGCTGTCTAGATGGAAAGGACCTGGAAGTACCCTCAGTCTTGGTTTTGAATCAGTTCCCCTGCGTATGTGTGGCAGGAGAACTCTCCTGCTAGATTTACTCTGGTGGCTATTGGCTCTGCCAACTCACTTTTTGGCTTTTCAGCAATGCTGGGCTCCACATATTCCAGGTGTTCCCACCAGTCCCTCTGGGTAAATGTGGCCGGTAGATATTCTCCACAGTGGGTGGGGCTGTGACTCAACTCCTTGGTGGGGCATGGGCATAGCAGACGGTAGTGCTGGCAAAACTCCCTGTTTGAGGATCTGAACTAGGCAGATCGGCACCCCACTGAGCTCCCTGGTCATAGTGTACCACTGATATGTTTCTGCAGATAAGCTAAACTGCTGGTTTGGATTACTACTTGGGACTACGGGTATGAACTTGGTTTGTCCAGATTATGTGCTGGTTGAAGTCCCTCCCCCCTTCTTCACAGTCAGATTCTCGTTAGCTGATTCCCACAGATTCCCCTGTAATCCCCATGGGGTGAGATCAGGGTAGGGGCTACTACAAAGCAATCTACAATGCTGGGGGTGGGGCAGTGCTGGTTGTACCTTTGGTTTCTCTTTTCCCACTGGAGGAACTAGAGGTTGAGTAGAAACCTCTCCATGTGGTGCTGTGCTGACCTGGGGGAAGAGCATTGTGTTTCTCTTAAACACATTCCTAACATATCTTCACCATCATCAGTCTACCATAACTTCTCTTTGCAAAGTGACCAATCTCCCAACTAGATCTAAAGACCAACTTTCAATTTTCATCCTAATTAACCTAATAGAAGCATCTGACACAAATGATCACTCTCTCTTCCTTAACATTTTTATTCATCACCATGTTTTTCCTACCCATTGGTTGTCCCTTACTGATACCTTTTGTTAGCTATTTCTCTTCTCCCTAGTCCTTAGGCTTCTTTTTTAACATATATTTTCAGTCTCTTATTTATTATACCCAGTCTCATGGCTTACATATCATATATATGCCAAAAGCCTCACAGCTTAAATCCCTAGACTAAGCCTCTACTTTAGATTCTGTATTTGTATATATCTGTGTTCCTAATAAATATATCCATGATGTGTCTAATATTTATTTAGAAGTTAGTAAGTCCAAAAGTAGAGTCTGATTATCTTACCTTCAGCCTTCCATATCTCAATAAAGAACAACTTCTTCTTTTAGGCAAAAAGCCTTGGTGTCCTTTTGGCTTTTTTCTTTCACTTATAATTCACATCCTTTCTATCAGGCAGTCCTAATGCTTCTGCCTTCAAATTATATATAGAATCAAGCCATCCCTTCTGCCTTCTTCCTGGTTTGAGCCATACCTGGATTCCTAAAATAGACTCAAAACAGGCCTTGCTGCTCCTACTCTTATCTTCTTTAGTCCTTTCTCAATACATCAGCCAACTATTATTATACTCCTCTTTAACAAAACTTACAAAGCTATTCATCTCCCAAGATAAAAGCAAAGTTCCTTGGGATCTCAGAAGACCCTATATGATGCGGCTACCATTATTTCTCTGACTCACTTTCTAGCTCATTCCTCTGCAAACCTCCTTGCCATTCTGGAATACTTCAGGAAGGATCCCACCACAGGGTGTTTGCCTGGCTGTTCACTCTGTCTGGAATACTCTTCTATCAAGTCCTGCAAGTTTTTTCTCAATTAGATCTATTCTAACTGCTTACCCTATTTAAATGAAAATTTACTGTCTTTGTTCTGTGACTCCTGCAATGCTGATCTGTATTAATCTGCCTTAGTATATACCATTCTCCTTTAGTGTTTATTATCTCTTATCACACTATATAAATTATTTACATATACACATATTATACCTAGTTAGAATATAAACTTTATTTTGTCAGTGATGACACACCTCCAGATTCTGGCATACGAGGGGTTCAAAACATATTTGATGCAAAAACTTTATTGAAGTTAACAAAAGAAGAGCAAAGTCAATAGATATACCCTGAAAAGACAGGATAACAGTAATATCAATTATCCCCAAGTTTATAGAAACTGAAAAGGAATTGATTTTAAATCATATATTAGAGTAAAATCAAGACTATCCAAAATGATTGTAAATAAGAAGATTGAGGAGTGACATTGCCACTAGACAAACAAATAATAGGTCAATGGAACCAAATACAGAAGCCATAAATGCATAAGGTGGCAATTTGGAATATCACAGCAATAAACTTGCAGTTCATAAGTAAAAGAATGAAAACTATATGAAAGAAAATTATATGCCAATTTCACCAAAATTAATTCTATCTATAATAATGGTTTAAATATAAAAAAATAAAAGCATAAGGCATTTAGAAGAAACATAGGAAACTTTTTATGAAACTGATGTACAAAAACATTTCTTAATCAAGATTGCAAAAAAGCATGGGTGCTTGGGTGGCTCAGTTGTTAAGCCTCTGACTTCAGCTCAGAGTGTGAGTTCGAGTCCCGTGTCAGGCTCTGTGCTGACAGCTCAGAGCCTGGAGCCTGCTTCAGATTCTGTGTGTGTCTTTCTCTCTGCCCTTCCCCCACTCATGCTCTGTCTGTCTGTCTGTCTCTCTCTCTCTCAAAAATAAACATTAAATAAAGTTAAAAAAAAAGAATGCAAAAAAAACAAACACAAAGGACAGGATTGATAAATGTGATATCACTATGACAATAGGTAAGTAAAAATGTTGTCATCTACTTAGATATAATATTGGGAAAATATTTAACTGATAAAAAATTAGTACTTATAATGTATATTTTTAAAGCTTACAAATCTATAAGAAAAATAAACATCTCACATAGAAAAACATGAAGAAAGGTTATGAGCATGAATTTTACAAAAAAGCAAATAGTCCCTGCAAATGTGGAAAGACAAAAATTACTGTGGCATAATTTTTATAATCACCTGAATGATAAATATTAAGAAGTCCAATAATATTATGAGATGACAGGAGTGTGTGTTGGCACTATCTTGGAGAACAACCCAAATATCTAATGAGAATGAAAATGTGCATACCAATAACACAGGAACTCCACTGGGTACATCCCTTGAGAAACAGTCACTTCTGTACTCAAGGAAATATAAAAACATATCCCCTGTGGAATTGTTCCAAATAGCAGTGATACCAGAACAGAAACTCATAGTTGAAGACTATAAATTCATAATTTAAGATATTTAAGCTGAGCCATTTTTTAAGCTGAGCCATTTTTAGAGGTGATGGAAAATATGGTGTCTGGTTGGAGTAGATTTTATAAGAATGAAGGAAATTGTAAAATCGGGAGGTGAGAAACATTCTTAGTGAGCCTAGAGGCAAAAAAAGATGGAGTGGAGATAAAGGATGCATCCCCATAACTGGAATTATTGAGAAATATAGAGAGTTTTCTAGAAGATACTAGACCACAGAAAAGAAAATATTAAGGAGGATCATATAAGTGGGAAGCATGTACTTTAAAAGAGAAATCTGATGTGGTTGCAAAATAATAACAGAGAAACTGCCTTGGAACAAGGGAGAAAAGACTCAGTAAAGAGATACAATTTAAGCTAATGGAAGAAGAAGGAATATCAATATGCCTGTCACTTACACGACACTCTTCATTTATTCCATGTTTCTTTATTTTCAAGTGTAAACATATGGATTTTTGTTATGTTGCAAAACATCCAGAACTTTACTTCCAATCTTTTCTACTGCTTTGATTAGAAACCTTGATGTCATCAAGAATAATTACAGAGCCAACACCAGTCCCCGCAGTCAGTCAGGTGCACAGACTTTTCGTCACATGCATAGGTATTTTCAATAGGAAGGTATAGCTTGATAGATCATTTTTGCTTGAATTTGAAGGTGCTATAAAATAAATGAAAGCCCACGTGGAAAGAAAGAACCAAAATCATTTTTTCCTCCTCAATTCTTAATTTGCTATCATTTTGGAATATCAGATTTGGAAAATAATTAATCATTTTTTAAATTCTGGAATAATGGAAAAGAAAAAAAGGAGAAAATGGAAAGAAAAAAGTATGAGTTTCAGTAAGTCTGTTAAATTGGGTTATACCACAGAGATTACCATTTGGAATGGCTCCAACCTTTCAACTGAAGCCAGGTAAAACAGAAGCCTTAATTATCAAAGGGTCTCATTAAAAACAGGAAAAAGAAATGCATTGAGTGGAAAAGCAAGTAGGGGTGGGTTTGTAAGAACCCCTTTGGTGTTCCAGTCCTCACACAGGCCCTGTCCTCTAAACTGTCATATCCTACAAAAGCACCGCTCCTGCTTTTTACCTCACCTGCCATTCTTGACTTTAAGTGCAATTTAATGAACAAATAGTAAACAGATTCAATATATTGATTTTACATATATTTACTTAAGTAAATTGACTATGAATATTTTGAATTTAAAAATCATGAGGTATTTTATTTCTTGAGATTGGTTTACATTTTTTAAAGTTTGAAGGCACTATTTTTGGGCTCAGGTGTCTAGACAAGGATTGGGCTGCAGGTCCATCACCTCCGTATCTGGGATCTGCCTCACTCTTCCGTACACAGGTACAAAACTCGGGCAGCCACATCCTGACCATGTGGTCCTTTCTACTGCCCACAGTTGACTGGGCCTAGAGTGGTCACCACATTCATGCAGAGCCAGAGTCTCTTTAGCCAGAATTTATGATTGGAACTGAGAGGGCAGTTTGGTTCCTCTTCAGGAAGGAATTTAGAAATGTCCCCTGTGAGGACCTGAGAAACAGAGGAAGTTAACATGTAGAGGAAAAGAACAAAGCAAATGTGGAGGAAGGAGGAGGAGGGCTCATAGAGGGAAGAGGAGAGATGAGGAGAGAATTATGACCACATGAGGACCCCTGGTTTCAAGGGCTTGGCTGCACTTCAACTGTAAAATTCAGTGAAACAGACAATGGAATAGTCCTCATGTGATAAGTTCTTCTTTCTCTTTACAGTGGCTTGCATGGGTTTTCTGTTACCTGATAACAAGAGTCCTAGCTATTATAATCACTGTCTAAGTAATCAATGATCCCGTGATCACTCATACCTTTTCCTAGGTGGGTCTTTCATATTATAAATTCTGCAAGTGTAAATTTTACTTTGGAATCACATTAGTGTCCTGGTCTCATCAGCCTTCTCTCCACGCCTCACCGCAAAGCATTACTCTGTCAATTTAGTGATTGAGCCTCTAAGAAATGTTTATAGAATAAATGGATTCAATGATTGATAGAGGCTTCCCTCTTTAGAGACTTGTAAATGTGCTATATTCTCTTCTTCCCTCCTCCTTTCTGCCCTCCCCTTCCTGCTCACCCCCTCAACACCACCTCTCCGTATTTCCTAGTGATTTTGAAATAAAAGAAAGAATGTGGGTTGATATAGGACATTTTGAAACTCCAAATGGTAACGTCTCTTAACTGCTATGGCCTCTGAAGCTCAGGATTATTTATGTACATTTACTCATAAAAGTTCTAGTTAATGGAGATAGTAGTAGTTCCTCAAAAACAGTGGAGTATGTTCATCATAACAGAGCCCATCTAGGAACTGTCTTTGGGACTGGAGTTCCTGAAGGTGTGCTGATTATTCTTTCCATATTCAGTCCTCTGCTTCTGCTCTTCTGTGTGCCACAGAAGCTGACCACTCTGAAATGCATCAGCAGGTTTCCTTATAAACTGGCTTCCAACTGGGTTCAAACACAGCAGTGGTGGCAGGAAACTGAAGAGCAGAATCAGAAAGAAATCAGGGTATTTCTTCTCTGATCCTTTTCTGTTCTGGCTCGGTGTCTCAGAGAGTAGGTAATTTCTCCATGACAACAGCTCCTACAGGAAAGCTTCCTAAATAGTTCAAATTCTCACTGCATCCCTGTAAACCTAATTTCCCCTTTTGCTATTTCAGGCCTAAATTAATATTAATCATAAGTAGGGTGATAACAGTGGGTGTACTTCCCACTGTTGCTGGTGTACAATTGTCTCAGTATCCATTCTTTTTTTCCCTTACCTCTCTTCATACCACTATTAAAATTCCCTTTATTTGAGCCATTCGAGACAAATGCCAGGACCATGACTTATTCAGTGGCTATGCTCTCAAGCATAAAAAGCACAATAAAGTATAAATGACAAGTTACTATCTAGGGTGATCTAAGCCTACATCTACCAAAACCGTCCTTTACAAGCAAAATACATTCAGTGTGTGCTCCAGTTTTAAATCAGTTTGATTATGTGGGAAACAGAATAATACAGAGTCCCAAAGTCAGATTTCCTGGGTTATGTCCTCTAAACATAAACTTGAAAATGATTTTGTTTTATTTTTTGTTTTGTGATATGAAACAAATTAACAAATTAGGTCTTGACTTTTTCATATGTAAAATAAGGAAGTTGAACTATATCCAAGGTGTCTTCCAAGTTTGAACATTCTTTGATTAAATTCTTTATAGAAGGATTGACATTATAAACTATCAGCAGCTACTGATAATAGTTTTGTTGAATTCCAACAGATGGCACAACAACAGCAAGCACAAATTGTCTTTAATGACAATTATATGGGATACATGCACATATAAGAAGGGTACTTTCCTCTCCACTGATGAACTGCTTTTTTTTGTCTGTTTTTTCAATATGTTTTACCTTGCATGTAACAATGATATTCTTAATGTGCCCTTTTTACACATTTTCTTTTTCAGAAATTATTTTAATTCCAATAGATAAGGTAGATATAATCCTAAACATGTATTTATGTTTTTCTGTCAAATCCCATTTTTCTCACAATGATCATAATCAATCTGAAAATAAATTTCATTAATATTTTTAATGTCTCTAAAAAACAGGAAACAAGCAAGTTGAGCCCTAAACTTTCTCCAGTTTACTACCACGTTGAGAGAGCTTCTAAGCCAGGTAGGGAGAAGAAACAAAATGGAGCCCAGTGGGCTCCTGGAATTGAGGAAAGAGTTGAAAGTATAAGGGACTAAGGCAACTGGAGTTGGCAGAGAAGAGTACTAGATGGGGAGAGAGTCACATAGAAATAGAATTCTGGATGTTTGCAGAGCACTCCACTTTTAGTCTTCAGTTGACTACTGGTAAAAATATGCATATGAGGAAGCAATCTAAGACCAAGTAAAGAACCACCTGAAAAGAACAAGCAGATCAGTCTCCAGGTCACATGTAGAATCTATATTTAATAGTCCCACTACCCAGAGTGGGAGAAACCTTCAAGTACATAGGAATGAGGTAGAGTACTCAGACAATATGACCTCAATTATGGAAAAAAATGATCCGAAGACTAAAGGCTGCACTGGTCCTGCCAAAGAAAACTTAAAAGCAAGCCTCAAAAAAAAATTGTTTTTTAGTAACTTAACCATGCCCTAAAAAAATAAAACAAAGTAATAGAGCAATAATAAAGTGTGGGACAACTTCAGAAAGTCTAATGTGCATGTAATTGGAAGTCATGCAGAAGAGGAGACAGTGATGGGTCCATAAAATATTTTGAAGAAATAATGGCTAATTTTTCCCCAGATTTGATGAAAATTCTAAACCTGCAGATTAAAGAAGCTTAATGAGGCACAAGTGAAAGAATTGTTAGGGAAACCACACAAAGGCACATTAAAATAAAATTAATGAAAATCAGTGATAAAAATATTGAAAGCAGAATAAAAAAAGAGACTCATATAGAGGAACAAAGATAAGAATGAAGTACTTCTTTTCAAACTGAAACATATTTAAACAACATCGTTAAAGCATTAAAAGAAACACTTGTCATCCCAAAGTTATATGCTATGTAAAAATCTATCAAAAAGAAAGTGAAGGGGCGCCTGGGTAGCTCAGTTGGTTGAGCATCCGACTTCAGCTCAGGTCATGATCTCATGGTTCGTGGGTTCAAGCCCCACACTGGGCTCTGTGCTGACAGCTCAGAGCCTAGAACCTGTTTCTGATTCTGTGTGTCCCTCTCTGACCCTCCCCTGCTCATGATCTGTTTCTGTCTCTCAAAAATAAATAAATGTTTAAAAAATTTAAAAAAAGAAAGTGAAATAAACACTTTTATCAGATATATAAAATCTGAAAGTATTAACTAACATACAAGAAGCCTTAAGGAAAATTCTTCAGGCAGAGAGAAAACAATACCTTATGGAAACATGAAGAACATAAAAAAATGGAAAAGGTATGGACAAATTTCAATTATTTATTATATTTTAAATAACTCTACAAGATAATTGCCTGTTTATTTCATTGATTTTGACTAGGTGTAAAGGCAGTTTATTGGGCGAAAGATTTCCTGTTCAACCAATGATGCTGGAATAATTGAATATCCACATGCAAAACAAAAATAAGTAAAACTTAGATCCATACTTTATGCCATATACAGAGATGATCTCATAATGGAGCACAGACTCAAATGGAAGAGAAAAATAATAAAACTTGGAATAAGACATGGGATGAAATAATCAAAACCCTGAGCTAGGCAATGGTTTCTTAATTATAACAACAAAAGCATAGTCTATAAAGGAAAAAGTTAATAAATTGGGCCTCATCAAAATTCAAAACTTCTATACTTTAAAAGATGCCATAAAGAAAAAGAAGAGACAAGCAACAAACTGAAGAGGATACTAGCAAAACATATATCCAATAAAAGACTTGTATCCATAACATATAAAGAATTCTTACAAGTCAATATTTATAAGACTGATTTGCTTCTAAAAGTAAGTAAAATCTATGAATGGATATTTCGCAAAAGAAGATATATGAATGACCAACAAGAACATAAAAATTTTTTCAATACCATTTCTCATTAGAGAAATGCAAATTAAAAACACAATAAGATACCTTTTCACACTAATTTGGTATAATATTTCTCATTATAAGAAATAAAACAGGGGCACCAGGGTGGCTCCATTGGTTGAGCATCTGACTTTGGATTTTGACCCAGGCCACAATATCAGGGTTGTGAGAATGAGCATCCCAGCAGGTTCCACACTGTTAGTGTGGAGCCTGCTTTGGATTCTCTGTCTCTTCCTATCTTTCTGCTCCTCCCTTGTTTCTGCTTTCTCTCTCTCAAAAATAAACAAATAAACTTAATTAAAAATTTTCTTAAATAAAAAAGTAACAAATATTGATGAGGATGTAAAGAAATGGAACCCACAAACACTGCTGGTGGAAATATAAAATGGTGTAGTCATTTTGGAAAATAATTTCATAGCTTCTTTAAAAATTAAACATAGATATCTAATTTCTGGTTCCAAATGTAAGGATTTGAAGTCCCTGGTGTGTCCTAACAACAAGTAAGAAGTTTAAGAGTCAAGATTGAAAAATCAAGAACACTTCTTGGATGCATAAGTGAAGGGAGAATATAAGGCAAACCACTGTCCCCCAAATCAGAGAGACAAGCAAGCAAATATAGGGAGCCATGACTTAACAGAGTAGAGACTCATTAACAAAACCACCACAGAAATAAGTGGCAGTGTGGGAAAAACTGAACTGAAATTGGTGAATTGCTGGATGATCAGAACCAGACATGGATAAAGTAAAAAGAATGCAAGAATAGATTATCAAGGTAAGCAGAGAGATCAAATCCTAAGAAAGAGGTAAAAAGAAATACTAGAGACAAAAACACTATAACAAAAATGAAGAATGCATCTGATGAGCTTCTTAGTAGACTGAACATGACTGAGGAAAGAATCTCTAAGTTTGAGAATATCTCAATAGAAACCTCAAAAACTGATAGGTAAAGGGAACAAAGACTAAAAACAAACAAACAAACAAAACATAATACCAAGGACTATGTGACAACTAGAGATGATGTAAAATGCTCATAATGGGAATACCAGAAGAGAGAGATACAGAGAGAAATATATGAAACAATAATGAATGAGAATTTCCCCAAATTAATGTCAGACAACAAATCACAGATCCAGGAAGCTCAGAGAACACTATGCAGAAAAAAGAAATGCAAACAAACAGAAACATAAGAACAAAAAACACCTAGGCAAATCATTTTCTAACTACAGAAAAGCAAAGGTAAAGAAAAAATCCTGCAAGAAGCCCAAGGTGGTGGGGGGGGCAAAAGATCCACCTTACCTATAATGTTATAAAGATAAAAATTGTATCTGATGTCTCTCTAAAAACCATGAAAGCAAAAAGAGAGAGCAGTAACATATTTAATATATTAAAAGAAAAAAATTAACCTAGAATTCTATATTCTGAGAAAACATTCCTCAAAAGTAAAGGGAAAATAGGACTTTTTTTGACAAACAAAAATTGATCAACTTTGTTGCTAGTAGGGTAGTCTTGCAAGAAATGCCAAAACAACTTTTTTAGAAAGAAGGAAAGTAATCTAGGCCAGGAACTCAGATCTGCGTAAAGAAAGGAAGAGAATCAAAGAAAGAATAAGTGAAGGTAACATTAAATATGTTTATTTTTCTCATTTTTAATTCATCTAACTGTTTCCCTCAAAATAATAAGAGAAACTATCTTATGATTTGTTTCTATTTTTATATATTAAATATGTGTGCCTGCTTGTGTGCTTATATATAAGTGAAATGAATTATAGCAATGATACAAGGGACAGGAAGGAGGAATTAGGACTATTTTGTTATTATAAGATATTCACATTACCCATTAAGTGGTATAGTGTTATTTGAAAGTGGTCCTGGATTTGTTGTAAACATATATTGCAAAGTCTAGAGCAGCCACTAAGACATTTAGTAAAAGAAGTATAACTGATGCTAAAAGGAGATAAAATTGAATCAGATAAGATGTTCAACAGAAACTGTAAAGGGCAAAAAACAAAAAATGAAAGGCAAAAACAGAAGCAAAGAACAAGAGCAACAAATAGAAAAGTTAAAATATGGTAGATTTTAATCCAACAGTATTAATAAGTACTTTGTATATCAGTGGTCTACATGCACCAATTAAACTACAAGTACCATCAGAGTGGGTCAAAAAACATGTCCCAGCTATAAGTTGTCTATAAGAAATCCTCTTTTATTTCTTTCCCTTTTTTAAATTTAAATTTTAGTTAATATACAGTGCAATATTGGTTTCAAGAGCAGAATTCAGTGACCCATCACTTACATACAACACCCATTGCTCATCACAAAAAATGCCCTCCTTCATGCCCATCACCCATCTAGACCATCTCCTACCCCTTCCTCAATCCTATCATAAAGAGCCTTTTGTGATTTGTTTCCCTCTCTTCTCTCCCTCCTTCCCATATGTTCATCTGTTTTGTTTCTTAAATTCCACATATGAGTGAAATCATATGCTATTTGTCTTTCTCTGATGACTTATTTCTTTTAGCATAATACACTCTAGCTCCATCCACATCACTGCAAAGGGCAAGATTTAATTTTTTGATGGCTGAGTAATAGTCTATTGTATATACATACATTGTCTTCTGTATCCATTCATCAGTTGATGGACATTTGGACTCTCTTCATAGTTAGGCTATTGTTGATAATGCTGCTATATGCATTGGAGGCATGTGCCCCTTCAAATCTGTATTTTTGTATCCTTTGTGTAAATACCTAATAGTGCAATTGCTGGATCTTACACTACTCCTATTTTTAGTTCTTGAGGAACCTCGATACTGTTTTGCAGTGTGGTTGCACCAGTTTGCATTCCAACAAACAGTGCAAGAGGGTTTCCCTTTCTCCACATCCTTGGCAATACCTGTTGTTTCTTATGGTATTCATTTTAGCCCTTCTGATAGGTGTGAGGTGGCATCTCATTGTGGTTTTGATTTGTATTTCCTTAATGACGAATGATGTTGAGCATCTTTTCATGTGTCTCTTAGCCATCTGGATGTCTTCTTTGGAAAAATGTCTATTCATGTCTTCTGCCCATTTCTTAACTGGGTTATTTGTTTTTCAGAGTGTTGAATTTGATAAGTTCCTTATAGATTTTGGATACTAACCCTTTATCAGATATGTTTGTTTGCAAATATCTTCTCCCATCCTAAAGGCTGCCTTTTAGTTTTGTTGACTGTTTGCTTTTCTATGCAGAAGCTTTTTGTTTTGATGAAGTCCCAATAGTTCATGTTTGTTTTTGTTTCCCTTGTTCTCGGCAACATGTTTAGTAAGAGGTTGCTCTGGCTGAGGTCAAAGAGGTTTCTGCTTGTTTTCTCCTCTTGGATTGGTTGCGTCTCACATTTAGATCTTTCATCCATTTTGAGTTAATTTTTGTGTATGTCATAAGAAGTGACCAGTCTCCTTCTTCTGCATGTTGCCGTCCAGTTATTCTAATACCATTTTTTAAAGAGACTCTTTTCTCCATTGAATATTTTTTCCTACTTTATCAAAGAATAGTTGACCAGATAGTTGTGGGTTTGTTTCTAGGTTTTCTGTTCCTTGCCATTGATCTCAGTATCTGTTTTTGTGCCAGTACCATATTGTCTTGATGTCTACAGCTTTGTAATACAGCTTGAAATCCAGAATCATAATGCCTCCAGCTTTTTCTCTTTCAGAATGCCTCTCTTTTTCTCTTTCTCTTTGCTTTGGCTATTCAGGCCTTGTGTGGTCTGCACAAATTTTAGGACTGTTTATTCTACCTCTGTCAAAAATGCTGGTGGTATTTTGATAGAGATTGCATTAAATTTGTAGACTGCTTTGGGTAGTAGAGACATTTTAACAATATTTGTTCTTCTAATCCAAATGCTTTTCCATTTCTTTGTGTCTTCCTCAATTTCTTTCATAGGGTGTCTATAGTTTTCAGAGTATAGATGTTGGGTTTATTCTTAGCTATCTTGTGGTTTTTTTGGTACAATTGCAAATGGAATCAATTCCTTGATTTCTTTTTCTGCTGCTTTGCTATTGGTGTATAGAAATGCAACAGATTTCTGTATGTTGATTTTATATCTTGAAACTTTGCAGAATTCATGTATTAGTTCTAACAATTTTTAGTGGAGTCTTTCAGGTTTTCTACATAAAGTATTATGTTGTCTGAAAATTGTCTTTGCCAATTTGGATGTCTTCTATTTCTTTTTGTTGCCTGACCACTGAGGCTAAGACTGTCAGTACTATGTCAAGTAGAAACTGTGAGAGTGCATGTCCTTGCCTTGTTCTTGACCATAGGGGAAAGACTCTCAGTTTTCCCCACTGAGGATGGTATTAGCTGTGGGTTTTTTGCATATGGCCTTTATGATGTTGAGGTATATTCCATCTATCCCTGCTTTTTGAGAGTTTTTATTAAGAGTGAATGCTGTATTTTGTCAAATACTTTTCCTGCATCTATTGACAGGATCATATGGTTTTTATCCTTTCTTTTATTATCATTGTCTTTCATGTTGGTTGAATTGTGAATATTGAACAAGCCCTGCAGCCCAGAAATAAATCCCACTTGATCTTGGTGAATAATTCTTTTAATATACTATTGGGTTTGATTTGTTAGTATCTTGTTGAGAATTTTTGCATCCAAGTTTATCTGAAATATTGGCCTCTAATTCTCCTTTTTAGTGGAGTCTGTGGTTTTGGAATCAAGGTAATACTGGCTCATAGAATGAGTGTGGAAGTTTTCCTTCTATTTCTTTTTTTTTTTTTTTTTGAGCAGTTTGAGAAGAATAGGTATTAACTCTTCTTTAAATGTCTAGTAGAATTTCCTTGGAAAGCCATGTGGCCCAGTAATCTTGTTTGTTGGGAGATTTTTGATAACTGATTCAATTTCTTTGCTGATTATGGGTCTGTTCAAATTTTCTATTCCTTCCTGTTTCAGTTTTTATAGTGTGTGAGTTTCTGGGATTTTGTCCATTTTTTCCAGATTGCCCAGTTTGTTGGCATATAATTTTTCATAGTATTCTCATAATTGTTTGTATTTCTGTGGTGTTGACTGTGATCTCTTTCATTCATGATTTTATCTATCTCGAGCCTTTCTCTTTTAATTTTTTTAATGTTTCTTTATTTTTGAGAGAGAGAGAGTGAGGGCCAGGGAGGAAGGGACACAGAGAGAGGAAGACACAGAATCTGAAGCAGGCTCCAGGCTCTGAGCTGTTCGCACAGAGCCCGACGCGGAGCTCAAACCCACAAACCTTGAGATCATGACCTAAGCTGAAGTCGGATGCTCAACTGACTGAGCCACTCAGGCACCTTTCTTCTCTTTTAGATAAGTTTGGCTAGGGGGTTATCAATTTTGTTAATTCTTTCAATGAGCCAGCTCTTGCTTTTGTTGATCTGTTCGACTTTTTGTTTCTGTATCATTTATTTCTGCTCTAATCTTTATTATTTTTCTTCTGCTGCTGGCTTTAGGCTTTATTTGCTGTTCCTTTTCTATAACCTTTAGGTATAAGGTTAGGCTGTGTATTTGGGACCTTTCTTGATTCTTGAGATAGGTCTGGATTGCAATATATTTCCCTCTTGGGATTATCTTTGCTGCATCAAAAGCTTTTGGATAGTCATGTTTTCATTTTCAATTGCTCCATGTATTTTTTTTATTTCTTCCTTAATTTCCAGTTTAACCAATTCATTCTTTCGAAGGATGTTCTTAACCTCTATGTATTTGCGGGCTTTCCAAATTTTCTTATGTGGTTGACTTCAAATTTCATAGCAATGTGATTTGAAAATATGCAAGGCATTATCTTGATCTTTTTGTACCTGTTGAGGCCTGATTTGTGACATAGTACATAATATATTCTGAAGAATGTTCCATGTACACTCAAGAAAAATGTGTATTCTGCTGATTTAAGAAGGAATGCTCTGAATTTATCAGTTATGTACATCTGGTCCAGTGTGACATTCAAAGCCATTGTTTCCTTGTTGATTTTCTGCTTAGGTGATTTGTCCATTGCTGTAAATGGGGTATTAAGTCCACTCCTTAGTGTATTATTAATGAGTTTCTTAATGTTTGGATTAATTGATTTATATATTTGAGTGTTTCAAGTTGGATGCATAAATATATACAATTGTTAGATCTTGATGGATAGACAACTTAATTATGATATAATGCCTTTCTTCATCCTTGATACTGCCTTTGTTTTAAAATCTAGTTTGTCTGATACAAGTATGGCACTCCCACTTTCTTTTGGCATCTATTAACATGATGGATCCTTCTCCATCTCCTCACTTTCAATCTGCGGGTGTCTTTAGATCTGAAATGAGTCTATTGATAAGCAGCATATAGATGGGTCTTTTCTTTTTAATCCATTCTGATACACTATGTCTTTTGATTGGAGCATTTAGTCCGTTTACATTTAGAGTGATTATTGAAAGATATTTAGTGCCGTTGTATTACCTGTAGAATTGGTGTTTCTGGTGATGTTCTCTCGTCCTTTCTAGGTTGCTGTTTTTGGTCCTTTTATTCCCCTCCACTCAAAGAGTTGCTCTGATAATTTTTGATAGGGATGTTTCAGTGGTCATGCTTCTTAGATTTTGATGCCTGGATCTTTCTCCAGCTTAGGGAAGCTTTCAGCTATGATCTGCTCACATAAACATTCTGTTCCTTTTTCTCTCTCTTCATCTTCTGGGACTCCTCTAATATGAATGTCATTATGTTTTAATAAGTCACTGAGTTCCCTAAGTCTGCCTTCATGACCCCTGACCTTTGTTTCCCTCATCCTTTAAGTATCATTCTTTTTCTTAATTTTATCTTCTATAGCACTAATTTGCTCCTCTGCCTCACCCATCCTAATTTTTTGTTCTCTATTTGGGTTTGCATTTTTAATTTTGACTTAAGGGATTCTTTTAATTTTGACTTAAGGGATTCTTGGTGTCATCTATGCTTTCTTTCAATTCCAGCTAATATTCTTATAATATTCTTATATCATTGTTATAAATTCTAGGTCAGACATCCTACTTATATCTGCATTGACTAAACACCTGGCCGTCATTTCTTCCTATTCTTTCTTTTAAGGTGAATTCCTCCATCTTGTCATTTTGGAGGAATAAAAAAAAAAAAAAAAAAAACAAGAGTGATAATAATAATAATAGGATGAAATAAAAATTAAGAGAAAAATTTTAAATAAGGGAAGCTAAATCCTAGGAGTGTTTTGGTCTGCTTGTTGAGAGAAGCTTCATTTAAAAAAATAAAAATAAAAAAAGGAAAAGAGAGAAAAAATTAAAAAATAAAAATAAAGTAATAAAAAATTGCTCTTTCTGTAAACAGAAACAAAAGAAAATAAAAACACAACAACAGCAACAGCAACAGCAAAAAACAAAAATTGGAAGCAACAACAAAAGAAAAAACAAATGAAAAAATCCAAATGAAGCTAGATCGATTTTCCCCTATAGCTGAAACTTTGCAGCAGTCTATGGTCAGTAAGTGAAGCTTGTGGAAGGGATCTGTGGAAGCTGGTCTCCTGGGGCGGGACCCTGCTGCTCTGATTCTCAGGCTAACTTGCTCTGGTGGAGATGTGTCTGGAGGGCAGAAGTTTCTGGGGTTTGGTGTATTGGCTCCATTTTCCACTTGGTGGTGCTGTTTAGCTTACTGGGGTCAAATAGTTTTGATGGGAAAATGCTCCAAATGGCTTTACTCTGCTCTCTAGTCTCTAGAGCAGGAAGTTCGTGCCATCACAGACACATGATCAGTCATCTCTCCCGTGTCCCCCACTTCCGTTAGTTCCTGCTTTCCCCCATATCCAGGCTTTCCACCTACCAGGCAGTGCCTCTCTCCAGAGTTTTATCTCAGGCTCTGCTGTGTTCCAAAACCCAACACTTTAGAGACCTCCTGCAGTTCAACCCCAATGATCTTCTGGGCGAGGATCTCCCTGCACTGTGGCCAGGGCTGGCTTGTCCCAGGGAACAATCATGCCACCTTGGCTTCTTTGTTCCTATGTGAGTGAACATGGCGGGTTGAAGACACCCTCCAGGTCTTTTGCCCATGGAGAGGCTGTATCACCTCTACCAAATACACTCCAAGCAGAGGAATTGTTTCTCTCCATGTGACCCAGGGGATCCTAAGACTGTGCTGTCGATTTCCAGGGCTCCAAATTGCCTCCTTGCCTGAGTACCACCAGGAACTGACATCTGAAACTTTGGACTCTGTACTCTGCTGTTTATAAAAACTGGTGGTATTGAAACTCTCTCCTTTTTTCACCATCAATGGTTTTGCAGAACAGTTTTCTTGTGCAGTCCCCTATACGTGTTTTCACCATTTCCCTCGAGCTGCTTTCAGGGGGAGTGCTGCTTTCTTGCACAAAAATGATACACTGCTCTCTTTTCCGCCTTGTCTTTCTCCTTTCCACAATAATGGTTTCCTCCCCTCTGTGGCACTGTGGTTCTTCTCTCCCCGAATTCGTCTCTGCACATCACATACCTGCCATGTTCTCTCCCTCAAATTATGCAGATTGTTCTGTTAATCATTAGATCGATGTCCTACGTGTTCAAAATGGTTTGATGTTGGTCTAGCTGTGTTCAAAGGAAGAGACAAGCCCAAGGCCCCCTTACCACTCCACCATCTTAACCTATTTCTCCAGAAATCCACTTTAAATAAAAATACACATGTAGATTAAAAGTATGTGGATAGATAAGAATAAACTATGCTAAAACTCATTAAAAAAAAAAGCAGGAGAAGCTATATTTTATTTCAAAAAGAATAAGCCTCAAAGCAAGGAAAGTTATCGGTGATAAAAAAAAGGGACCTTACTTTATGATAAAGGGCTCCACTCACCAAGAAGACATGATAATCCTTAATGTGTATGTGTCAAACTACATGAGGCAAAAACTGATAAAAATATAAGTAGTGCACTGTTAATAGTTGGAAACTTTAACAGCCGTCTATCAGAAATGGGCAGATCCAACAGTCAATAAATCAATGAAGACATAGCTGAACATAATACCATCAATCAAGTGGATATAATGCACATTTATAAACTACTTAATCCAACATATTAACAAACTGATTCTGAAGTTAGTATGGAGAGTCAAAAGACCCTGAATAGCCAGCACTATGTTGAAAGTAAGAGCAAAGTTGGAGGATAGATACTATGTGACTTTAAGTGTTACCAAACAACTACAGTTATCAGGACAATATGGTATTGGTTAAAGAATAAATAAAAGGAACAATAGAACAGAATAAGGACCCCACAAATAGACCTTTCAAATACAGTCAACTGATTTTTGAAAAAGGATCTAAGGAAACACTATGAGTAAAACCTCCATACTATGGAGCTAGAACAACTGGACATCTCCATGAAAAAGAATAAATTTAGGCACAGACCTTAGACTTTTCACAAAAATTAACTCAAAATGGATCGTAGACCTAAATAAATGTAAAACACAAAACCATAAAACTCCTAGAAAATGACATAAGAGAAAATCAAGACCTTGTATGGTGATGCTTTTTTTAGATATTACAATAAAGACAAAACCATAAAAGAAATACATGATAAATAGGACTTCATTAAAATTTAAAACTTATTCTCTCTGGAAGACAATGTCAAGAGAATAAGAAAATAAGACACTGGCCGGGAGAAAATTTTTTAAAACCCTGACAAAAAATGGCATCCAAAATATACAAAGAACCCTTAAAACTCAATAATAAAAAGACAACCCAATTAAAAGTGGACCAAACCTTAACTGACACCTGACCAAAGAAGATAGACAGATGGCAATAAGCATAGGAAAAGATGCTCCATATCGTATATCATAGAGGATATGTAATTTCAAAACAACAGTGAGATGCCACAACACGCCTATTAGAATGGCCAGGATCCAGAACCCTGACAACAGCAAATGTATATGAGAATGTGAAGCAGCAGGAACTCTTATACCCTGCCTACAGAATGCAAAATAGTGCTGGTGAGAAGACAACTCGGCGGTTTCTTACAAAATTAAACAGACTCTTACCATTCAACCCAGTAATTGTTCTCCTTGGTATTTGCCTTAATGGGTTGGAAACTCTAACCAGAAACTTGTGTGGCATGCTCCAGCGGCATTATTTGTAATTGCCAAGACTTGAAAGCAACCAAGATGTTCTTCAGTAGATGAATGAATAAATAAACTGTTGTACACCCAGACATTGGAATACTATTCAATGCTATGTAGAAATGAGTGATTAAGCTATGAAAAGTCATGTAGGAACCTTAAATGCATATTACTAAGTGAAAAAGGCCAAGATGAAAAGACCTCATGCTATACGATCCCAACTATATGACATTCTGAAAAAGAAAAATCTATAGAGATAGTAAAAAAAAAAAAATAGTGGCTGCTAAGGTTTTGAGTGGGAGGGAGGTAAATAGGTGGAATACAGAGGATTTTAGTGTGATACTATGATGATAAATATGTGTCATTATACGTTTTTCTAAATCCATAAAAGGTATAATACCAAAAGTGAATCCTAATGTAAACTATGGACTTTGGGTAATTATTATGTGTCAGTAAAGGTTTTTCAATTGAAACAAATGTACCACTCTGACTAGAGATGTTGAAAATGGAAAAGGTTAGGCATATGTAAGGATAGGAGCTATACTGGTAGTCTCTATACCTTCCTCTCAATTTTGCTATGATCTTACAACTTCTCTAAAAAAAATAAAGCCTTAAAAAATATTGAACACACACTTACTATAATACCCAGCAATTCCACTCCAATTATCGACCAAAGAGGAAGGAAAACATATGTCCATACAAAGATTCCAAATGAATACTTATAACATCAGTATTCAAAATAGGCAAAAAGTGCAAATAACCTGAATGCCTACCAACTGGTGAACAGACAAAATATAGTGTATTTATACCATGGGATACTACTCAGCAAAAATAAAACCAAACTATGTAATGGATGAGAAACCAGATATTGTATGACTTCATCTAGATGAAATGTTCAGAAAAGGCAGATTCACATAGATACAAAACAAGTTATTGATTGCTAGAGCTGTGAGTAGAACAGGAATTAACTATATATGGCACAAGTGATATTATTGGAGAATGAAGTGTTCTAAAATTGATTTATTTTAATGGTTATACTACTAGGTAAAGTTACTAAAAATTATTGAATTGTACACTGGAGATAGGTGGATTTATGATGTGTAAAATATATATCAGTACATCTGTTAAAGAAAGTTAATTACTCACTGAAAGTCAAAAATACACCAACATTTTTATTGTAGGATTTATAATAGATGTAGAATTAAATACAGGACAATAGCACAATGACCTGGAATGGGAAACTGAATGTGTACTGTTGTGAAGTTCTTATATTATACATGATGTAATGTAGATGCATGAAGGTAGACTGTGATAAATTAACCCTGTATACTTCAAATACTAAAATACCTATAAAACAAACATTAAGTTGATAAGTCAGTAATGGAGATAAAAATTAATGTAAAAATTGTTAATTCAAAGTAACAGAGGTAATGTGGGCAAAAAATAAACAAAGAAGAAGTGAGGAATATACAAAACAAGTAGCAAATAGTAGATTTAAATACAACTATAGTAATATAAACATTAAATATAAAGGATCCAAATACCCCAAATAAAAGGCAGAGATTGTCAGTAGTATAAAAAATAGCAAGACCCAATTACATGCTGTTTATAATCTGTGCAAAATACAAACACACAATTTAAAATTTAAAAGATACAGAATTCTATATTATGGTAATGTTAATATCAGAAATAACTGAGTTCAGATCAGAGAATATTACCAGAGAGAAAGAGGGACATTTCAAGGAAGAGGTCAATTTAAGAAAAGAACATAACAACACTAAATCTTTACATACTTTATAAACAAGCTTCACAATATATGAGTAAAATGCATCATGGGACAAATATAGAACTAAGGAGATATAGAACAATCAACGATTAGTCAATTAATCAACATCCCTTCTCTTAGTAATTGATAAGACAAGTAGACATAAATTTAGTTAAGGCACAGAAGACTTGAACAATAATATTAGTTGAGATCTATAGAACATTCCACATAAAAATGGCAGAATGCAGACTTACTTCTAACAGACACAAAACATTTACTTAGGAAGACTATATTCTGGCCCATTAAAAATCTTAGTAAATTCAAAAGAATAGAAACCATAAAAAGTATTATCTGACTACAATTAAGCTGGATCTTAGTAAAAGAAAGATATCTACAAAATTCTTGAATACTTGGAAACTAAATAATGTAGCTCAAAGAAGAAACAAAAAAGAAAACTGAATAAAATTAAATTTGTAGAATTAAATCTGTACTTTTATGAAAGTTTATCATACTAAACACGTATATTGGAAAAAAGGTCTAAAATTAATTACTTATGATGCCACACATATTTTTTTTAAAAGCAAGTCAAGCCCCGAATAAGCAGAAATAAGGAAATAATTAAAATAATTATAATAATTATATATAATTATATAATATAATTTTATATCAATTAACTATGTAAATATATAGTTATATATAATTATACTAATTATATGTTTAAATAATTACATAATAATAAAGAGTACAAATTTAATAAAATATAAAAAATAATGTTTTGGGTTTATAAAGAAAACTCAATAAAAAGACACAATTCGTCTTTTGAAAGATCAATAACATTGATAAACCCACAGCAAGACTTCCCAGAAAATAAAAAATACACAAATGACCATTATGAGGAATGAGAGATACTAGAAAGTTACTAGAAAGTCTTATAATTGTTAAAGTAATTTAATCTGTAGTTAAAAATCTTCTCAAAATAGAAACCTCAGACCCATATGGTTTCACTGCTTAATTCCACTAAACATCTAAGGAATAATACCAACCCAAACTCTTCCACAACACTGAGATAAGATAATAGTTTTCAAGTCATTCATTAGGAAGAAAATTAACTCTATACCAAAATTAGACAAAGAAAATACAAACAAATAAAACTACTGGCCATTATCCCTCATGAAAGTAGATATAAAAATTCAAGTAAAATTTAGCAAATTGGGTCCAACAATATATCAAAAAGATAATATGCCATGACCCAGTGGGGTTTATCCTGGCATATGAGTCCAACAATCACATTAATAAAAGAAAGGATGAGAATAACATGAGCTTCTCAAAAGATGAAGAAAAATTGATTCAGTATCTAATGGATAGTTGATACCTGTCAAAACACAGCATTTTATATACTGTTAAGTGAAACTGCAATACAATCTAAGTTTATTTTGGGAGTGTTTGCTATATAATTGGATTTAATGAAATGTTTA